>NC_056729.1:660754670-660937170 GCF_019279795.1 Protopterus annectens | reverse complement strand
CACAGACACACACACACACTTGGAAGGGCCGGGAGTTGAACATACACCTACCTACTCTAACACACTACAGCATTGCGCATTTACAGAACATGCTACCGAGATTACTGAACACAGCACTCCCAGAGGCATACTTCTAGGTGGGTGACATCATCCGCAAAGGCAAAGACGCCGATAGGGAATGTATGTGTTGTGAGGCATCTAAAGCATTACTGTGTCCCCAGGCAGCTGGAAACACACACACACACACACACACACACACACACACACGCACGCACACACACACACAGTTGGAAGGGCCGGCAGTTGAACATACACCTACCTACTCTAACACACTACAGCATTACGCATTTACAGAACGCGCTACCGAGATTACTGAACACAGCACTCCCAGAGGCATACTTCTAGGTGGGTGACATCATCCGCAAAGGCAAAGACGCCGATAGGGAATGTATGTGTTGTGAGGCATCTATAAGCATTACTGTGTCCCCAGGCAGCTGGAAACACACACACACACACACACACACACACACACACACACACACACACACACACACACTTGGAAGGGCCTGGAGTTGAACATACACCTACCTACTCTAACACACTACAGCATTACGCATTTACTGAACACGCTACGAGATTACTGAACACAGCACTCCCAGAGGCATACTTCTAGGTGGGTGACATCATCCGCAAAGGCAAAGATGCCGATAGGGAATGTATGTGTTGTGAGGCATCTGAAAGCATTACTGTGTCCCCAGGCAGCTGGAAACACACACACACACACACACACACACACACACACACTTGGAAGGGCCGGGAGTTGAACATACACCTACCTACTCTAACACACTACAGCATTACGCATTTACAGAATGCGCTACCGAGATTACTGAACACAGCACTCCCAGAGGCATACTTCTAGGTGGGTGACATCATCCGCAAAGGCAAAGATGCCGATAGGGAATGTTTAGAGAGTGAGCGGTCTGAAAGCATATTACTGTCCCAAGGTAGACGTACACAAACACGGCAGTGCTGTCATCGGGCCAACTAAATATCTACGGAGCACTACAACACTAAATAGATACGGGATGCGCCACAGACAGTACACCCTTCGAGAGAGCAACCAGTGTGTTCAATGTAGGCATCCATCGTGACATTGAAATTGGACATCTGTTGCCTGGATGACCACCATGGCTATACAGGATGTCAATGGCCATGCCCACACGCTTAGTATCACACGTCTGTTTGGAATGTACTGTGTGTCCATCTACACAATGGCGTACTGGGCATGCTCACACACTTAGCAGTTGCAAAGGGCCATCTTGCATGCACACGGAGTCTAATCACGGAAGGGCACAGTGTGGAATGTACTGTGTGTCCATCTACACAACGGCGTACTGGGCATGCTCACACACTTAGCAGTTGCAAAGGGCCATCTTGCATGCACACGGACTCTAATCACGGAAGGGCGCAGTGTGGAATGTACTGTGTGTCCATCTACACAACGGCGTACTGGGCATGCTCACACACTTAGCAGTTGCAAAGGGCCATCTTGCATGCACACGGACTCTAATCACGGAAGGGCGCAGTGTGGAATGTACTGTGTGTCCATCTACACAACGGCATACTGGGCATGCTCACACACTTAGCAGTTGCAAAGGGCCAACTTGCATGCACACGGAGTCTAATCACGGAAGGGCACAGTGTGGAATGTACTGTGTGTCCATCTACACAACGGCATACTGGGCATGCTCACACACTTAGCTGTTGCAAAGGGCCATCTTGCATGCAGATGGAGTGTACACACAGAAGGGCACAGTAAGGTATAACTGTCCTCACGCACAGGGCGGTCACACATGCAGTGACCTGTACACACACAGCTGCCATCACAGCTGTCACAGGTGCAGGTCACACACGTACACACTGCAGTGTACACTGTAGCTGTCAAGTCAGCACCATGTCGTCGGTGCAGCACTACACAGCCTTACGGTCCCACAACACCATGTGACACATGACCACTGGGCTGTACAGTGGTGTACACCAGCTGTGCAGAGTACACATGTACCAACAGGGATCCAACAGGTGTTATGCATTGCAATGATACCAGTATACATGAACAGGTCAGCTCAAGACATACCATGGCCCTTACACAGCTGTGACACCTGACTGTTGCTGTACACCAATGAACACACGTCTGGGTATGTCATACATGTGATTGTGTGGATGTGTGCATGGACTGCACACACAACACATACATACATAGCCTTTGATGTACCTCGTGCATAACACTGGCCTAATCAATGCTACACACGCGAATGGAAGGTGGGCCCATGTCTGTTGAATGCTCACACTACAGGGGGTAGCAGTGTTGACCGGGACACATACCCTTGTACTGGTCACCTGTGACACCCGTGATATCATACCGCAGTCCATGTGTTATGTATGTCAACACACATGTCCAACAATAGCAATGCATACAAACATGGCAACAGGAGACACATGTGACATCTGTACTGTGCATGCAGCAACCATGCATGTGCAGTGGCCGATGTCCGTAACATAGTTGCACCTACCTACGACATGCAGACGCAATGCAGACCCATCATTGACACCTGTATACGGTGACATACAAACAGCACGTATGGAGGGATGTGTGTACATAACGTGGTGAACCACCTGTCTAGATGTATGTGTGCAGGGGGTGGCTCACAGTTGTGTCACACACCATCCTATCATGCCATGTGCAAACAGTACGCTATGTCGCTGTTACGTGACGGTGCTGACATAATGCATACACAGCGGTCAGGTGTTAACAACTATATGTCACATGGCACCTGTAACACCTACAACCTCCTGTGTGCATATAGCAGCACATTTGCCAGATATAGCATTGGTACACATAATGCAATCAATACCGCTGCATGTCTATCAAACGTGTCATCATATGGCAGGTGTATCATTCCCAGCACTGCCATGTGTGTCCGAATGTGTGACCAGGGATGCCACATATCGCGGGGAATATGTCCCAGTTGCTACACATCCCTGTACACCATTGTAGAGATCTGTACATACGTCAGTGTGGGAAGCATGACGTCGGCCGGTGAGGTGCATCACACACGTCGGCTGTCCGTATACACATGTGTGGTCACCACAGTGTGTGTGTGTCTGTATGTATGTCTGGTGCTTGGTGTGAGGGTGTATGCTAATATACGGTGGGAAATGATCACTAACCCCACGTGGTGACTAACCCATAATGGTGATGCATTGCACAACCCTGTTGATGCCATAGGTCCCAGCCATACTGGCTACCTGTGCATGTCCCTTCTCTGTGACATGTCATGTGGGTGCATAGTACTGTGAGGGTGATGACCACACAGGCAAGGGTCCCCACCTGCACACTATGGGGTGTGCGTTATAGTGGTGTACACCCCGTGAATGCGGACATGTTCCCATACTGTTACATGGTCCTACCGCTGCACAGTGTGGCCTCCAGCTACCAAGTGACACCTCACATCATCATTGGCCAGGCTGCTGTGTACAACCCTGCACCATGTCACCATACCTGTAATGTGTCCTGCTATGTATGTCACGTCTCTGTCCAGTGTAGCCTGTGGCACCGACCACATGCGCCAGGTGCAGTATATGTGCGGACATCTGTGTCATGTTGGTGTGTCCAACAGTCAGGTTGAGGGTACATGTAGCATGCTGATATTGCCAGACGTGCCTGTGAGTAATCCACAGTTACACGTGGGGGACTGCAAACACTGCTACCTGTAGGCACATGCAAGTACACCATAGGAGGGAACCAGGGTATCACAACCAACATGGTGCTACAGATGTAACCGAGACACATACCGTGAACACATCACAATGCATGCTGCACCTGCACTACATGGTATGACTGGTGCATGTCGACAGTACACAACCTATGTCACATACACTTCTCTCAGTATTCACACACAAACACTGCAACATACACATCCCTCACTATGCATACACAGGTAATATTACATACACCTCTCACTATGCTGTTCACCCTGTGCATCAGAATATTTGTGCATAACCCTGCACCGATGGTGTGGATGACAGGGATGCGGCACAGGCTTCATCATATGCACAGGGTGATATGTTTGCCAGGGGCATAGGCTGCACCAATGGATAACATCATGTGTGTGTGTAAGGGCCGGTGAGTTGACTGGACATGTCTGTGCAGAATGCATGTGGATGTTGTGGAGCCCTACAGTTGTGTTTGCTGTGTGCGTGTATGTGTGTACACAGTTCTGCCATTTGTGAGGCCTACACGGTGTATAATTGACAGCCCCAGATTGTACAGAGCAGGTTGTACAGCTCACTGTGTCCGTCCACGGCCACATGACCTGTGCCTGCCTGGGGTTGCACGGGCACTACCAGGTGGAGGTACAGAGTGGCTACTGTCCGACGACACATGTCCGCTGGAACCGTGTCCCCGCTGAGACCATCCAGGGCCACGTCCACGTGGCCTGCTGTGTCCTGGTGTTGACAGCGCAGCACCAGCTGCACTGCTACTGCTACCGGCACTATGGGAGCGGGCATGTGAGGTGGCATGCTCACGTCGACCTACACTAGGTGGTGTTGCTGGCCTACGTCCACGTGGCCTACGCCTCACTCCTACCAGGTGTTCCAGCACAGACAGCTCCCGCTCGTGGATTGCCATGCCTCGGTCAAGGATTCTGACCATTTCACCTAATCGCCTATCCAGAACATTAGCAATCTGCTGTTGAGCATTTGCCAATGCCTGGATGTTGTCATTTAGGGTATGGATAGCAGCCCTCTGCAGCCTCTGCCCTTCTCTGTTCTGCCATTCAGCACGTGCCTGTGCCGCCATTACAGTCTGGAACATGCGTCTGGTGATACCAGCTGCTGCGCTCTGTCCTGCAGGTGCATGTCTGCCAGAGGTCCTCCTACGAGCAGCACCGGCCACATGCCTGTGTGGCACATCTGCAGTCATTACACTGACACCATGGTGTGTAGACACACCTTCTGTAGCCACCACACATTCCTGTTCCACGCTAACAGACGCTGACTGTCCTTCCTCTATGGCCACTGGTGATGCGGTATGTGTTGGCAGCTGAACTGTGTGCAGGGAAGAGGGGGACATAGCTGGGATGGTAACCATTGGCACAGATTCAGCCCCTGACAACCCTGCCTGTACCTCATGCATATGTTCATCACCGCTAGTATCTGTGGGGACACTAACATCAGATGGACCGCAGGAGGGTAACGCACCTACATCACCTGTGAATGCAAAGAAATACTGTAAAGTACAATAGACACAGACACACACACACAGACACACACACAGACACACAGACACACACAGACACACACACAGACACACACACACACACACACACACACACACACACAGACACACACACACACACACACAGACACACAGACACACCATGCATGTGATTTGTCAGATGGCATGCAGCATGCCTGCGATACAGCAGAGGGCATGCAGCTCAGACATTAATAGTGTTAGTAAGCATACCTCCCTGGGGTGCACACTACAGCAAGCAGGTGTCATATCAGTAGCCATGCAGTTCACACAATCATGGTAGTATGCATGCATCCTCGTGATACACCATGTGGCCCAGAACAGGATAACAGTACACATGGCTGACGTGACCTTGACATGTAATCTGCTGACATGTGCATTAACATGCATACATGTTTGACACAATGGTGTCCTGACACATGTACAGCATCATAATGGGCTTCACATTGCAGTGTTGTGTGTATGCCCTACAGATAGAATGCATGTTTAGCAAATGTGCATGAGCATGGGAGGGTAGTGTGAGCCATCTACATTGCTATACAGTGTGAAGTACAGACACTGTGCCATTGCATGGCAACATGAGGCATCTATGTTGCTGTAGAATGCATAATATGTACACATTGCATAGCCATAACTGCAACACAGTCGTGATGTTCAACAGATCGTATATGGTAGACTTCAGTGACACCTCCAGTAGCTGTGCACAGGCTTTTAGGTTGTCCAGTGTACCACATCAACTGTATAATCGGTCAACTAAGGCTATAATTGGACCATGTGTGGACAATGTGCAACAGGGTGTATACACATCCCAAGTACTGTGTGGCTACATGTCTCTGGCCATCCCCATGGCCATGTGTGCACATGTGTTGGCCAATTGTGTGTGATGGGCATCTTTTCCACATGTCTGTGTTGTCCCATATGACATACACCCATAGATGTCAGATATGTCACAATCCACAGGGCTATGCAGACAACGGGTTGTATGTTTGGTATGTGGGGTATAGGTCATGCGATAGTGTGACAATATTGCAGACAGAACACTACATGTCTGGGACATGTCAGGTGGCACATCACAATGTGTGCACCCAATGCAGGGGCATATGACACAATGGTGACACCTGTGGGCTGCCCATATCACAGCTCACTGTGTGGTACTGTGTGCATACCACACATGTTGTTCCAATGCATACTACATATGCCTCCATTGTAGAACACCTCCACCATTGTATGCACAGCTGACCACACATGTTGCAATGACAAGTACTGTGGTTTCAAGTCGGTGTATCATTACATTTGTATATATTGCACATGGGTGGCGTGTGTGAATGAAGGGTGGTGCGACCTGCATATCGTGACTGGAACAAACATCAGGTGTGCAAGTGTTAACTGGCCACATGGCAAATAGATCTACACTGTAACATGCCTGATACTGATGACAGTCTCACCTGCAATGGACCCATGTCTGTGCGGCACGCCAGAGGTACCTGTATAGGGTGACACACCAGTATGAACATTATCCATGACTGTATGACAGCCACAGGTTGCACTGTGCATGTGAACACATTCACCTGTGTAATAGCATATAGTATGCACATGTGTGCATACACAACATAGCATACTGTAGTATGCAGCATGTGTGTCCACATACCTTGCATATGTTGTTACTTTACATAATGTACAGTGACACATGCAACTACATGGGATATAATAGCCATATGTGCAGTACTGACTTACCAGGCAACTCCAGGCTCATTGGTTGGGAGACACCCACCTCCACGATGGCAGCTAGTGTTTCTGGATGCTGTTCCTGGGTGTCCCCAGACTGGCCAGTAGCTCCTCGGTGTGTGTGAGTGGGGCTGGGTTGGTGGCCCACCACCTGTTCCACCTTGTTCCCTGGTGATTGCAGTGGCACGCTGTTTTGCATGTCGTATCAGGTCCATGCAGTGTCTGCGCACCTGCTGGTAGGTGCGGTTATGGCCACCCACATCGCTCACCCTCCTGCGTAGATCCTGCCACAGGTCATCCCGCTGCTGGGCATGCTGTGGCACATGGCTGAACAACAAGTCATAGTTGTCATGGAGCTGTGGGATGAGGACATCATCCTCCTGGCGGGTGTATGCTGGGAGGCGTGTACGGGACATTATCTGTAAGACATAATGATGGTGACAGGTCACAGTTTCAGAGATGTACAGAGATACTGCTGCACATACATTTCTATGACATCTACTACATCTGCACAGTTATCTTTGCAAAGCATCATGACACTGACACGACTGACGTGTTTGTGTCACACATGTCACACCCATTATGCATTGGATATCATCACCATATATGTGTGTCACCTCATTACAGTGTTCATACTCCATGTAAATGCTGTCTTGCTGTGGGCATGTCTATTTGCCTGCACTTGTGTTCTTACCTATCTGCACATGCCTCGATGTGTCCACGGTACTACTGTTGACCTGGATGCTGTGTATATGTCACATATCAACACAGACACAGCCGTAATGGACTTGAGCAGTGACAATGCACACATACGCATGGACACCTGTACATGCATGTGTTTTGCCATATACATCTACACAGCACTGTACAACTGTTCAACATCCTGCCACGGATCGCCTGTATTGCACATGTGATAGACATGGGACAATGGCTAGTCAGACGACATTCGCAGGGATGGTTATCAACCATAGCATGTGCGGGCATGGTTTCCAAGCTGTAACAGACAGCCATTGTGCCACCGCAAGGTGCATCAGTGCCACATTACTGATCCAGTCAGTTGATAGTACATCTACCATGCGACCATCACACCATGTATGACTGGGATGACATGTGCAGCTTTGATGGACAGGGTTGCATGGTATGGCAGGAGTATGTCACATATATGGCACAGGGATCTGTCCAGCCTGTGGCGATCCTAGTATTAGGACGGTGGCTGTCCATGACATATGTCATATAGATCAGGATATGGACATGTAGCATGTCCATCATCATGGTGTAGCAAATGTCCTTCTGCAAGGTAGACAGCATGCTGCATAGTGGAGGTGTGGATTGTGAAGGCTGGTATCGCACATCCATGCATAGCCATTACCCCTTACAGGTGGTATGTGATCCAATATTGGTCACCACAGTGCTGTATATGCCTGTCCAGTGATCTCCGTGCTCATGGATGGCACCCTGACATGACATGGGTACCTCATATGACTACCTAAGGGGCCTGGAGACGTCACCATGTCGGGGTGCACTGCACAGCACCATCCCTTACACAGTGTCCATAATGTTGACCACAGCCTAGGTAGTAGTTTATGGGTACAGGGATGTTCACCTAGCGGTGACACTGCTGGTATCATCCATCAGACTGTGCACATATGTCACACACCTCACCCACACAGCCCATTCTGTATGTTGTTCACAACACTGACACAGCTATACTGATAGGTCATGGCCATTCACAGCCTTACATACACAGATGCCTAACATTTGTCTGTGTGGTATGGGCTACAATGAGGGTGGGGTACAACACATTAACCCTGTTCTACTGTAGCTGGCACTGGTGTGCTGTGCACATGTCACTCTTGCACCTTTTGTAGTTGTGAGTCTGTCAACAGGCCACTGGTGGAACACTCCTGTGACATGCAAAGGTATTTGTAATCAAATATCCGTGCTGTCTTGTACATCTGTACTGCTAACATCTACAGTGCTAATGGTTCATGGACATGCACACCATACTCAGCAGGGTTATAGTGCGGTGCCACCCTAAATGACTGTCATCACCACTTGTGGGTTGATATTATCCAACACCCTATCTGTATTGTATGGTCATGCTAGGCACTTGTTCAGAACTTGTGAGCATGTCATGAGCTACTGATTACTATAGCACCCATTCCACACCATTTCCCACAGGTACACTGGCTGTCCTACACTTCCCAGCTTGCTTAAGGTACGACAGCTGTTGTACACATGTAACGCACATCCTGTGGGACATGGTTGTATATACAGGCATGTCCAACTGTCACGTACCAGTGCTACTGCCTGTCTATATGAGGGATATGTCGTACATGTGGCAATAGAGCAATTGTCTCATGTACACATTCAATGCTCACCTCCCAACATACGGCACTACAGCCTGTGGGGATGCACTTCTGCAGCCGTGCTGGGGGCATAGCTCTCAGGTGTACCTCATTATGAGGAACGTACCTCATTTGGGGTTCTAAAAGGTGCATGTTCCTCAAGGTTCCACATTGGAAGGGTCTGTCACACATTCATTGTTGTAAATAGTTTACCTGCTAGCCATGGCTAAATAGATGGGAATCATATTAATTCATTGGAATATCTTTTTATACGTAAGACCAGCCTATTTTAGCCATCATATGCCCTTCCTAGTTGACGCTGTTAGTAAGCCAGTTGTAAGTGTTCCACGCTTTGCCCATTTGTCACACAGTATGAGGGCTAATGTTCCTCAGTTTGGGGACAGGAGGTTGACAGCTATGGCTGGGGTAATGCTGTCACCAACCCTGACTGCACCTGACAGTCATTTGGGGATGTGTAACATTCGCAACACACCCCACCCATCACATAGTCTCACATGATCTACACCACTGGCCACACCTACGAGGACAACTTGTGCAGTACGTCTCCATACTCACTGTAGTCACCAGAGGTAGCCCCCATCATGGAAGACAACATCACCAGCTTATAGCCCACAGACTCATGTGTGCCCATCACATACAGCCAATAGTGAGTTATAACATTCACAACACACCAGTCATAGCTGACTCTGTAGGGAGTCACACTGCAGTTCCACACAGCAGGCTACACAAGGCATTAGTCGCTTACATCTTGCTGTCGGGTAACTGCTTCTGCAACATAACCTATGCACCCATGCCACACCTCACCAGGTACGATATGACTGTCATTCTCCATGTTAGTGTGACTGCCCTGTGATGCCACTTCACAGACTACGTGTGCAGGGACATGCAATAGCTCACCAGTCTTATAGCCCTGAGGGTGTGGGCCTAGCCCTGGGGAGCATTTTGCATTCGTCCGCACACGATACCACTGTACAATGACCGACTGTGTCACTTCAACAGTTGCCTATGCTCCTATTGTCATTCCACAGGCATGTGGTATCTGTCCGCTATGACTGTCCTGGTCAAACACAATGCTGTGGCACAGATGACTTGCACCTGTCAGCCCTGGGAGTACAGCTCACATGTAAGGCTCTTGCTGCTTCTATACTGCCTGTCTTGCACAGTTTCCAATAACTGTCACCGGCAGGGCGGTAACTGGCAGGCACGACATGGGGTCATGTGACACAATGCTTGCATCTTCCTCTGTGACGCACGCAGGCAAGGCACACCTTATAATGCACCACTCAAACATCTCTGCAGTGACTGGGACCTGCCTCTAGGCTCTGCAGAGCACACCTGCAATGACAGGTTATAGACAGACCATACCTTTCAGGCACATACCTGGACCGCACACCCACAGCTGAGGGGTTCCCATATCCCACTATGTTTTGCACACATCCTGGCAAGTTACTTAGCACAATGCATCAGAGGTGCTCCATGTGCAACTAACTGTGTCCGGGACCGCTATACACATTGTAACAAGCGACAGAGTCAACATCATACCCCACGGTAACATACCTTCTATGTTGGTATAGTGGACAGTGGGCCTCAGACAGCTACTACTGATGTGTGACTGACACTACCCCACACTTCACTGGGATAGCCACTCATGTACCGACACATCCATGAGTCATACCCTCCGCTCTGCTGGATCAACCCATACACACCACCTCCAAGACCTACATTACCCTTGGCATGAACACTACCACCATGTGACTGGTGTTACACACCTGGGGTTATCCCCTCATTGGTGGATTCCAACATATGCTAATCGACCTTGTTAGCCACATCCCGCAACACACCCATCACAGCATACACAGTACATGTGTACTACAACACCTACTACAGACGTCTGCTGACAGCGGTTGTTAACATCATGACACCCGTGCAGATGGACAATGCACATACAAATGCTGACACATACCCCAGTGCACTTCATTAGCATGTACACAACTGCATGGATCATGCTATTCCACACAGAGCCATGATGGTACACACCAGATAACAGACGCCACTCTGGTGGTCATGTTCCATGGACATATGATGTACAACAACAGGTGTAGGCTGTTGCACAGTGGTGTACATTCCCATGTGTGGGGTGGCTCACTGGTCAGCTGTGGTGGGGCCACAGGGTCCCTCATCACATACTCCAAGACTAGCTACGTAAACATGACTGCCACACATTCCGGGGTGTACCACCAGGCATTATGGTGGTATGTCAGTATTCGATGGCAACACCCACATCTGCTGTCACATACAACAGTCACTCAGGAACATTGCAGACCCAGGTGTTGTTGGCAACATGCTGGAGGATGGATTCAATGCTGACATTACACCCTCTCACTCACTACAGGGCCGCAATCCATACATGAACATTGTGGTGTCCCTGTGGTCACACCTACACAGTACTGACCTACACTCTATATGTCCTGGGACACTGGCCCCATGTCACCTTCCAACGTCCCAGGCTGTGATGTCCACCAACCTCTGAATTACATGTCTCCCCACTAGGCCACCATATTCAGTAATAGCCTTGTTTCAGACATTGTAGCCCCTGAATGGCACACAGCAGCATTTATCACACTACACACAGGTGGCACCACATTGCACGAGTGGGACTATAGTCCTACACACCTGACTGGACTGTTCTGCATGGCTATGGGGCACATCATCAAGGACGTCATTCACAGAGACATTGTTGGGCTCCGTCCTTTGCTGCCACCCGGTTGGGCTTGTTAAGGCCAGAGCATGGCCCCTACACATGGTGGACTCCTTTCATACAGTTACCAGGGCAGTTGCTGATGGTACGGGAGTCCACACATCCTACATTGTCCTCTCATTGCCTTTCAGCACCATTCCCCATTCTGGTATTGACAACATACACATCCACCTGCACATCGTACCCTGTGTCTCAGGATGTTATGCTATGTGGCTCATGGACAGGACACACAGTGAGGCCAGCATACCATAGTACCTACTACATGTCAGGTACATTTGGCATACCACGGTCCTCAGTCATAGGGCCCCTCATGTTCAGTATATGCTTCCCTGCAGAACAGGCTAGCACAGGGACTTTCCTGCCTAGCTTTCAAACCCCTACATACCAAGCGCCATGATTGCTCCACCAGCTGATACTGACTCCAACCATATGGGTGTCGCTGTGACAGATACATAATATGACTATCATGGCATCAAGCTGCATGACACAAGGTGCATGCACATCACCTTTGCATTACACCATTCACCCACTGACTATCACATGGATGGTAGTCCCCTACATACATATCACATTGTACATGTTTGCAGTACACACATATGTCGCACCCACTCCTGTGGTTACCGTATTGCCACTGTGGCATGGATATCCTTCTACGTGGCCACACCTATCTGTACTGGGTGTGTAGCTGGTACATAGGCACCCATTGTACCTCTGAACTCAAGACATCTACACACATTCAAGGGTACACCACCCCATTTAGGGTGTACCTTACACAACAGCTACAGCTTTACATGCCACAACATTAACACGCCATGACGTTTACTGAGCTCTGACAGTTTAAATATGCGGCTGCACTATGGACACCACATCTGTACACATTTGCATACTACATACTCAGGGGTGACCTCTGCTGATCAGACAGGGCCCATGTCCACAACATTATTGCTGGATATACTCCTCATACGCGACATAAGCAGAGGCCACTGTGAGCAACATGCTCATGGATATGTGCACACATGCCACAATGAGTGGGATGTGCTTCTGGGTTACATTCCCAAACCGGACACTCACCATGCTGTGGAACATAAGTCCTATGTACATCACGCAGGGACACTCAGTAGCACTGTTCATGTGATACCTCCCTTGGTGGTTGGGAGACACATGTAGGCCTGGGATCACTGCAGTGGCTGTACTGTGCAGAGGTGCAGGTGACACCTGGCTCTGCTGTTCACAGGACACTACCCTAGAGAGGTGCCACTAGTGTGAACACTGTAGTTGTGCTTACACATGGACTTGCCAGACTGCATAGTACCCCACTATGCACCTGTGAAGCTATTACATGTCCTTTGTGCATGGTTACTTGGTAGCCCTTCCATTTAGATTAGCTATCATGCTATTACTATGTCCCATACCTACAGGCCATATGTATCCTGTTATTGTACATACCAATAGACGATACCTGTGGTATGCATGATATGCCTGTTATGCTGTGTAGAATATCTGTCATATCTACCTATAATACTATACATTACACATATTTCACATAGTATCCCATAATGCAAAGCATACTTGCACAGCAGGACCACCTTACATATGTCATTAACGTTATATGCCCATACACATGCGTGCTGTGACAGTATATCAACATATACTATCCCCTGCTATGGCACGTCCTTGTTGGACATACCCTACCACTGACGGCGGGTTGTATGGCATTGTTCTGTTTAACGCCCTCATGTAGCATCCCTTGTGGTGTCTGTGCTGTGTACCTTGTGTCCCACTGCTGGACGACAGTTTCTACAAGCGTTAGTATGCTCAGCAAGACATCACTACATAAATACCTTTCCCCACTTTATGCATTGCGGACACGTTTAATTAATGCAAACCAGGCTATACATACAGTAAAACTAATTAATACAGATCATGCTATACATAACCTTACATATCGGGCGTTCTACATACCTTGTTGTCGTTACGGCATTTCGTTTCTATCTCTCTCACAGTGTTTCAACTGTTATTCGGTATGAGCATACGGTTTGAATGTCTGGCAAGTCATCCTTATATACGCCGATACCTGAAACATGTGGATTCATCCCACCAATTGGTGTTCCTGAGTGACTAATTACTTGCATATCAGCTGTGCAGCTACTCCATTCGCCAATTACGCGGCGACAGTGGGGTATAATTGATTCTCCACTTGGGCGTTGCCTATTTGCCCTACCTTCAGGGAGACGGTCTGTATTGTGTTTTGTTATGTGTAACTGCAACTGCTATGCATGGAGACAAGTATAGTTTGGATTCATGTCCCCGTGGATTGTGTGTGACAGGTAGAGTATTTGGTTCAACATGTGGGTGTACCTGTCATCCCAACGTCTGATAACGGAGTATTGCAATCAAAACCTGTAACATGGCTGTTTGTTCCATTATACAACGCCTGCAATTTTGCATGACGCCTTTAATTGTGTCTCTCACACGGTATGTTGAGGGTTCTGCAGATGTAATTGACTGACTGGATGTTTGTGCTGCTATTACAGTCTGTATTGCTTTAGTTTCTAGTGTGGGGATGTCGGTGGTTGTACGTAACATATACAGGTTTGTGGGCCTTGCATTTCTACATAATCCGTATATATGTGTGTGGGCTCCGTCCCTAATTAGAGAGCTAACAGTTAGTAGACTTATGTTACGGGATTGTACGTTGGGCCATTGTTAATTGGTTTCTATATCGCCTGCAGGTGAGCTTGCTACTTGTATACCTCCGTAATTGCAGCGATATATCAGGGATATGTGTAAGTGACAGCTATCCCTTGTATTTCTGTCCCAGATATTTGCAGTCATTGTGGTTGTGTTGTTAAAAGAGCCTGTTTGCCATGGGTTGCCACCTTTTCATATGGTCATTGTTGGACACTTGTGGGATTGCGGGACACAAAGCGGTGTTTACAGGCCAACACGTAGCCAT
The DNA here is from genome assembly GCF_019279795.1 of Protopterus annectens. Taxonomy (NCBI): domain Eukaryota; kingdom Metazoa; phylum Chordata; order Ceratodontiformes; family Protopteridae; genus Protopterus; species Protopterus annectens. The sequence continues at coordinate 660,922,042 of NC_056729.1, read as the reverse complement.
GGTCAGTACACAGGTTAGCACATACTTTTATCCTCACTACATACCTATTGTTGTGTGACTTTGGCTACTTATCATATTGCATGTAACATTTAAGTTTCTTACATACAGGCATAACTATTAAATACGACTGTTACATTATATATGGGACATATTTATGTCCTACCATCTCGGACATTTGCCCTTTGTACTGTTTTATGTCAGGACACACCTGCCCAGGGTGGGGCTGTCCCTCCTACTGTGGGACAGGTAGTAACCGTATGCCTACGGCTAGCTATACCCACACCTACCGTACTGATCTGCCTCTGACTTGGCACTAACAAACACATGTTGCGGACACACACACACACATTACAGTCACACAGAGATGCACACGGCACCCTCAATGCACACTTACACAGACTACGGCACTCACAGACACAGTTGAACACAGTACCTACGTGGACCGCGACACCGGCAGCGGTGACTAACTGTCCCTTCATATCATCATACTATTACTCGCGGATGTACTGTTCCGGTACTGTGTTCTATCGGTCTTTCAGCCTCGTGGTTACGCATGTCGGTATGTTACACATTCCATGGTTGGCGGTATCCTATTTATTTGTACCTCCAAGATGTTATGAATGTCGTTGAACTATCTATTATATTTGCAGATATCGCTGAATCCATCTATATCACCATATATCCCTCTATTGCCCTTTCTATCTGTATTATATATATGCATATGTGTACATATATATATATATATATATATATATATATATATATATATATATATATATATATATATATATATATATATATATATATCTGGCGGGGAACGTGACAGGCACACAGCACCACCATATGCTGTAAGACTCATGTACTGTTCAGGTGTTGGCATTCCGTGTTCCACTGGCTGTTGTGTTTACAATGTTTGAGGGCTGCCTATGTAGGAGTCACACATTGGGCCACCTATACATTACAATTTACAGGTGGTCATGTTTGTGTGCCATCCATTTTACTGTGTGTGCAGGTGGAGAGGTGTCAGTCCATAGGGGCCTACACTGTCAGAGTATGTGCTATACGTTCCTCTTTGCCAAGGCGTAGGCATATTGGGCACGCCTCCATCTGCCTACTGGGGCTGGCACAGTGTGTTCATGGTCTGAATCCCTCTGTGCCTGTAATGGCCTTGGCAATTGCGGTGGGCTATGAGGGCCTTCACCATTTTGTCCCTGCTGCAGCTGCTTCCGCAGGATCATATTATGTAGCATGGCACATACTATGACGATGTGGGCACACATGCCTGGAGAGTACTGCAAGGCTCCACCAGATGTATCCAAGCACCGGAACCGTGATTTCAGCATCCCAACACACGCTCTATGATGATTCTGGTTTGTGCGTGCCTCATTATGGCGTTCTTGCATGGGTGTGTGTGCATTTCTGATGGGAGTCATCATCCACGGCTCCAGTGCATAGCCAGCATCCCCCACGAGATGGCCATGTGGGATGTCCCCCTGACAAATACCTGATACAGCTGTGAGGCATGCCAGATATGGGAGTCATGGTAGCTTCCAGGGCTGCCAGCACACACATCCATGATAATGCCCTGGGCATTGCACATGACCTGGCAGTTGATGGAGTGGAATCCCTTGTGGTTTATGTAGCGCCTACCCTGCTCACCGGGTGGTGACTTGATTTGTATGTGCGTGCAGTCTATCGCACCCAGTACCTCCGGTATTGTGCCACATGGTGGAAGTGGCGATATTGCTGGCCAACTCCTCCTGAGTTCTGGGGAAGTATATCTGCTCATTGGCATGTGGTAACATGGCATCCAGGAACTGGTGTAGTACCCTGGATGCTGATGCCTGTGAGATACCCATTATATCTCCAGTTGGCCTTTGAAAGGTACCTGTGGCCAGTATTCGCAGGCTTACACATACCTTCATGTCCACTGGGATGGGTTCCCTCTGTTGTTTCTGGTTCTCAGGCGGCACAGCTCCACTATTTGCTGTAAGATGTCCCTGTCCACCCTGTAACGCTCTACTATCTCCAGGTCATGTAGCCCCTGGTAGGTTACCCTTGGTCTGAACACTCTCCTTCTCCTCCGAGGCCTGCGGTGGTTGTCGGCATCATCCTCCACAACACCGTCAGTCTCTAACACATGCTGATGAATCACAGCTATGGCAGCTCCCAACATGTACATTTTAAAAGTTCCCGTGTGTTTACACCTATGGTGCGGTGTTTGGGAATACACAGGTGTGTGTTGGGTGCTTTCACACTTTATACTATTGTGCTGTGAACACCGATGATGTCATAGGGTGTGTATGTACGATCGTAGCTACAGGTTATCTTATGTGTTTTACTGCCGGAACTACTATTGTGGTGCCTTTGGTGTTGAATTACATTTGCCTGCCGTGGATTACCTCTTGACCTTCCCTTTACATTTCTGCACGTTGCACCTACCATTTTCTGGCATGCATCCTGCAGCCTACTTTCATTTGTACTTTCCTGGACCTGGCGTATCTTGCGTTATGTGTGCTACTGCCGGTCTGCTGTCGGTTTGCTTTGCTCTGCTGTGTCAGGTCTCCTATCTTTGCAATCCAATACCTCCCCTCCTTTCTTTGCATTCAAATGCCTCCCCTATCCTGTTTTGCAGGTTTCTGCAAGCAGACTTGTCAGCTGCCGTCGATTGGCCTTCGTGGGTTGATTGGTGTTGATTGCTCATTAGTACTCCAATTACCCTACTTCCGCATTTCCTTCTTTTCTTCCCCTGACCTTCCTGTTTCTGCTATTGTTTGCGGCGCATGCGTCCGATTACTGGGTTTCGGGCACGTTTTCATCCTCGTACACATGCGCTTTTGGGCACCATGTGTGCTCTCAGCTAAACGATTCCTCCCCACCCCTGTCCTGCAGCTTTGCTTAGCAACGGACAGGCCAGATTTGCAATGCTCCAATGTGCTTACTGCTACGGTGGCACACCCCTCTGCTGATGTCATGTATCTCCTCTGAGCCACTCCTCGGTGTTATACCGCTGCGCTGTATGGTACAACCTTCATCCGGCGGGACATTTGCGATTCAGTATTATCTGGCTCATTTGCATGGCATTGACTACTAATTCATAGTTACCGCCAAACACTATCGCAGGCCCTTAGCAACCCTTGCACCTTGGTTGTGGTGTTCCATGCCTACCATTGTGTATTATGCTGTAAACCTGATTTCTATTACGCTGCATTTTATGACATTTTTATATTATTTCTTTATGTTACAGCTTCAAGACACATGCCCTGCGGTTGTGCTGTGCGTTACTGTGGACATGACATTAAATGTTGTTATTTACGTGTTGTGCATCTTTTCTTATGCCATTGGCTGTGTATTTCGCCATTGGCATATGTTAACGTTGTGATACCTGGGTCTGGCCCTCTTCCATAGCTCCGATGTTCTGTTTGGGAAAATGTAAACCGTGTTTTTTGGTTTACATTTCCGTGGGCTTACGCTACGCCTGCACCACTTCATGAATCACTATATGCCTTCATTTGCATGGTGCGACACTGCACATGGGGTGATTAGCATACCTACACTGGGGGCTGCGCAGTTCTGGCGTACGCTGGTAGTGCACGTGGAATTGGATCGTACCTGAATCGCTCGACGGCCATATTTGGCATTATACCACCTACGCTATGCCTGCGCCTGGTGCAAGCTTCATGAATCCCAGGGGGTATCTTTCCTAATAACTTTTAAAACATTTCCACTACCCATTCCTTAAATTCATCTCTTTTAAACAGATAGGAGGGGGAAGTGCCAGTGTCTCAGTTTACTTGATTACCCTACATTTTACTTGTTACTGGTGTATGATATGAAATAGTTATTGGATGGGTGCTGAAACTTTCAATTAAATACACATGTTCCTGTGAATGTAATTTCTGTCTAGTCTAGCCCAGTTATTGTACCTTGGAGAATAATATGCAAATTCTCTCCAAGATCCTACAATTGAATTCACATCTTCCATACCAAATATTTTCATACATTTCTTCAGAAATCTACCCTCTTTTGTTACATTTTCCCTTCCACATCCCCAAGATGCATCCTTACTGTTGCAAATCAAGTTCCAGTCTCCACTAAGAAGTAATATTCCCTGCTGAAAGCTGATTATTTCTCCCAAAATTTTCTTAAGCACCATTATAGCAGTTTTAGATGAAATATAAGTACATCTCAACATAATCCTCCTCCCTTTTTAATAGTCCCTTGCTACCAAAAATCTGCCATTACTTTGTTTTTCCCCTCTACTATCACTCTTGGAGCTCCTATAGCAATTAGTATAAATGATCCTCTTTCCTTTATCCTTGTTATTCTGCTGAATATCCATCTTGAAATCCTTTCTTCATCAAATTCACATGCTCACTTCTTTCCAAATGCGTCTTCTGTAGCATTATTATTTGCAGTCTGCATTTTTTAATATAATTCAATACTCATGCTTTTTTGTCTGTACCTATGAGGCTATCCACATATTTTAAATGTCTATTTCCATTTGTGTTATATACACTCACTAATGTTTGGCTGGCTGATCCTTTACACAGTTGTTTTATTTCCATTTGAACCTATGTCACATTTTGCAAGAATTTTTGTTTTAATGAAAACCATCAAAAAATAAGCCCCAGAACACTCCCAATGCCATAATAATGTAAAACAAATGCACAAAACTATGTATATCTACAAATAATGAAGTTTAACCCTATTGATTGGAAAAATTGTCCCATATCAATTGTTACATCCATAGGTAATAACTAACCTAAAATTAAGGTTATCCATGTTAAGGTACATGTTACAGCCTGTCCACCTACTTACACTAACTGATGTCTTTTCTTCTCTTATATTTATTCCCCTTCTAGATGTGAAAACAGCTTGTATGCTTTCAGAAAACATTAACTTTTAGCCTTAAGAAAAAGTGTACTATCACTGTCCATCTTTAAATAAAACTAAATTATACAAATTTCTAGTAAATGCATTAAAGTATTTAGTTACCAGAGAAGCAGTTATCTCTCACTGACATGGAATAATTTCAAACTTTGTTACTGGGCTGCTTGCCCATGTACCTTTTAATTTTACATATCTCTCACTAAACAATGTCCAGACCTCTCGATTTATTTCTTTCATCTTTAGTCAGCTGGTTTCTATGGAAACATAAAACAGAATGTACAGCTGCCCTCAGCTACAGACATTTCAACTGACCATGAACATTTATTTGTTAAAGAAAAAATATTCATTACATTGTGGTCTCTTATTTTTAAAGCCCACTTGCTTACATACACACACACAAAAGTCATTAGATTAAGCCAAGAACATTAATCCAGGCATTCACCTATCAAAAGTAAAATAAAACACTTCAGATCAACATATATTATAATCAGTGCACTTTTACACCCCATTCCCCACCCCAACAGTCTAATATTGCAGCATATTAACGTAAACATGCTTTTGTCCAGCCTTTCTTTTTTTTTTTGCATTATAATGTCTACATTTCTTAAAACTAAAAACAGAAAAAAAATACTTGTTTACTTTAGTATCTTTATCACATACACCAATCACTAAAAATACTTTACTATATAATATGCAATTTATATTATGAAAGGTTTTATGCAAATACTGTTAAGAACAAAAACGTTTTACTTACAGTTACATTTTGTGTTTTTCTTTTTTTTTTTTTCCTTTGTGTCCTTCCAAAAATTTATGACACGAAGTGGGGGTATATGCCTGTCAGGCCCAACAACTTTAACAAAAATCCAATCTGTCTCAGCCACTTTTTCTTGCAATGCCATTCTTCACAAATGTTGCTGATGCTTTATACAGTAGTCACTCATTTATTCATTAAATCCCATGTTGCTGGTCTTCTCTCATCTTCATCTTTCAGCCTCAGACTCTTGCTCAAGTCTAAGGTACTTCTAATTCTTGTAGTCAACCCCTATGCTTTTTTCTGTCTCTCAAATATTTTTCTTTGGAACACTGGGAAATATTTTACTGGAAAAGTCTTTCTATGAGCTTTAGTATCATAAGAATGAGAAGTAGAGTTCCTTTCTCTTTGATGGCACATTTTTTGTTGGACAAACTTTTGTAATTCCTCCTTAGTCTGTTCTGCATCAAAACATGATTTTGATCCTCCAGGAAAAAATATTCTGGAGACAGCTGGATACAGTAGCTTGAATCTCACACCTGTCTCTCATTATTTCCTGATTGTTGGGATACATTTGCTTCTCTTCTGCCTGATGTACAGTATATAATAATTTTTCACAAACATGCTACTGTCTCCAGTTTTAATACATTGCCCTTCTGCCACAGTTTTGTCGGGATTAACACTTTCTATTGATATGATTGCATCTTTACTAATACAGGTCTTGGCTGCTTTCTCATGGCCAACTTTGGAGCATACACACAATGTGCCCTTTCAATTAACAAATCCTGCTATGGAATACTAGTCTAGTTACTTTTTTGTGCTTTCAAAAAATAATACAGTCAGCTCCTTCCAGTTTCTCTGGTACAGCAGAAAATGTCAGGTTTTCTGCTTACTGTGTCATCTAACTCTACCATTTTTTTGAAATCGTTCTTGAGCAGTTTCATACTCATCCAACCTTCTCTTCATTTCAACCTCTGATGTTTGTAGTTTTATCAATTAATTTGAATAGCAGTTTAAAGCTTCTTCCATTTTTTGTAACCTTTTGTTATTTGAGTTGATATACTCCTTCAATGTTTCATTTAGTTTAAACAGCTCTGTGCACATCTGACTTGTTTTTTTTTTCTCTAAATTGCTGGAAGCCATCTCTTGTATCAGAGCTGTAGCCTGGTCTGCTTTTTGCTGAGCAGCTGCAAGATTCTTCCCAGTCAGTGTTTTCTCTTCACCTTTTCTAATTGATTTTCTTTTAGACTCTCTAGGTTTCTTCTTTGCTGGCATCCAGGAAGCATACTTACAATCCAGTATCTGTACTAAAACATGTAGAATTATTGACCCTTATTTATCATTTTTTTTTCACATTAGGAGAGCTGAAATTAAGCTGTTGATCATTGTGCTACCATTTTGGAAATCTTTGAAAGAAATTATTTTTGTAAAGGCTTAAATGAATGAATGTTAGGCAATGAACTCATAGGGATCAGAATGGAGTTCTAAAAGTTGGCCACACTTTGGTTTATAAATTTCAAGTAACTGTTTGTTAGCTAAGCAAAGGAGTCAATTTGGAACATAGTGATGGAGGATGTTGCTAATAGCTGGGCAGGAAAATGGTCTGGATATTAGTTTGTGTGTTAGCAGCAGGTGTGTGAGTGTTGTATGATGGGATATTTCAAGCCGGTTTAGTGATTTAGGTACAGAGCACTGATGGGTATGGTAGGGTTGATTGGCTGCAAATCTACCAGAATGAGTTGCAGCTCAATAATTCATTAATGATCTCACAGTTTTATTCACTGTACCCAGGTGTGTATGTGGGAAGCACACAGAAAGAGCATTTCCATGCAATATAACTTGTTCTGTTATCCCACAGACCTGGCTGTAAATCTTGTTCTGATCATACAGATATAGGACAGCAAAACCCTTTTGAAAATCCCCATTCCAGAGCATACACAGACACACACACATCTTGAACACTGAATAAAGTATATAAACCCACAGCACTGCAAAGAAGCATCCCTATTCAACAACAGTGATTGAATGATAAGATACAGGATATCAGATGATAGAATAAGGATATACATGTGTACACTTCTAGACTCTAGGCAGCAGATTTTCAGTGCCTTGCTCACTCAAGAACTGTATGTATCTGGTCTCCTACTGTGCACGTCATCAAAATGGTAATGTGCCTGTACCCCAGAATGCTAGGTACCTGTCCTCCACTGGAGGCAGTGGCTGCATCTTCCCAGGCATCATTATGATGAAACAAACATTTCCATGTTCCAAACAGGTTATTATTTGTAGTGCCCTAGTAGAAAAAAAGCAATATCATTATATCCTGCTTATTCCACAACATTGCCATTGAATTAGTCATCCATCAGGATGCCATCAACATCAAGCATGCACTTCAGCTGAAGGCAGTAACTCTGAAGCCCTTCAGCAAAACTGTTCACTACTGCAGAATAAAATGGTGGTGATATGATGTGCTATAAATGGTACCCTTGCTCCAGTGCTTGTTTTACACTCTGTGTTCCAGACTGTCCCTGTGTCAAACACTTTCATTTTCCCGAGTGGATGCCTCTGAAGACCCGACTAACTAAGGGAATAACTAAACAGCTCACTGAGAGAATTTTTTCCTTTGTAAAAAAAGTGAAACTCTGTGTTCCAGACTGCCCCTGTGTCAAACACTTGCATTTTCCTGGGCGGATGCCTCTGAAGACCCGTACTAACTAAGGGAATAACTAAACAGCTCACTGAGAGAATTTTTTCTTTTGTAAAAAAAGTGAAAGTATGTATTAATTCATACAGATATAAATTCTATCCATATGATTGTTTAGACTCTGCTAAGCTAGACAAGCTTCTCGGGCAGGAAAGCCAGCAGCCAACCCCCCCCCCCCTCAGCCATTAACTTCTGCTCTTTAACATAAGTCTTACCTCTCCCTATCCTCCTTCCTACATTCTCTTGTTCTTCCACATGTCCCCCTAACCTGACCAAACTAGGTAGGGACCTCTCTTTACCATTACCTTGCACCTCACTAGAAAGTGTCACTAGCATAGCTCTCTGCATTAAACTGCCTTCCCCTTTACTGCACTCTCTCCCTCCACTAGTTCTCAGCTCTTCTTGGACTCACTTACCCACTCACTCCCCTCAGTCATAAGACACCCTTTTTCTGCCCTCACCCTGACCTCCTTCCCACTTGACTCTGAGCTTTCTTCTACAATCCCCATGTTTAGACTTACCTCTGGATCACTCTCTTTCTTCACTGATTGTCTTCCATCACACTCTGCTCTCTTGGCTTGTTTCCCTCCGTTAAGTGGCTCACTGCGCCCCCTACCCTGCCCCAATTCCTACCGCCCCCACTACTCCTACATATATTACTTTAGAGGACACACCCTCACTTGACTAACTCCAATCAAATACACCTCATCATTAACACCCTCAACCCCTTTAGCATCACTTCACATCCACTTATTACATAACTTAAACTTCTCCTTTCTCTCAGGTCAGACTACTACTTCTCAGTTTTGCTACAAACCTACCCCTTATTACCTCTCTCATCTCCCTTAACTTTGAAATGCCTGCATTATTTATCCCTTCACAACTCCAACTACTTTTCTGTATCTCTCTCCTAACTCCTCTAGCCACTACCTATCTCCTTACATCATATGAACAACCAATCCACTACTCCCTCACCGTTCCCTACTCACACACCTCTACAGCTATACTCCCTTTAATCTCTATTTCCACAAACCTAACTTATAAAGCTAGCTACCAACTACCCAAATACCACAGACTTGTACATATCAAATTCTACAACCTCAAAATAAAAAAAATCACTAGTCTGCCTCTATAAACCTCTCCTGACTAAACAACTATTACTTGCCCATGCTCTATTGGATGGTGACATTCATCCTAACCCTGGCCCTCACCATAACTATTCTACAGGAAACACTTACCAAAATATAACTAGTACCCTCTTAACTGCCAAACCTGGCAACACACTCTCAGTTGCTCATGTTAACATTCGTAGTATATGCAACAAAATTGCTCAAGTTCATGCCCTCTTAGATGTCCACCAATTTGACATTCTTTGCTTATCTGAAACATGGCTTAAACCTCACATTAAAGACAATGAAATTACCCCACCCGGATATAATATTATAAGACATGACCGCCCAGTCAAAAGGGAGGAGGAGTTGCTATCTTATATAAAGCTAACCTTCAAATCAGTACTATACATCCCAACCTACCCCTTGACAATAATACCGAAATTATCTGCTTAAAGCTTCCACTCAACAAAAGTAAAGCAATAAATATTATTTGTACATACCTTCCCCCAGGAAATAACATTATTACACTAGAAAATATCCTTAACTGGCTCTCCTCCAACCTCCCACAAGAAACAATTATCCTAGGTGACGTAAACATTGATTGGAATACCTGTAAAAGTATAAACCCCACCTCCCATATAAACTTATATGGCTTCTCACAACTTATCAATAGCCCTACCAGAACCAATAAAATCAATATCCATGAAACTACCTTAGACTGGATACTTACAAATAACCCCCACCAAACCTATACATCTGGTACCCTTCCGGATGATCTAAGTGACCATTCACTAACTTACATTATTAGACATAGAACAAACCTAACTCTTCCTAATACTGTCCTAACATTACGCTCAAAAAAGCAATTTAACTCCAAACTCTTTCTAGCTGAACTAAAACAATGTAGCTGGTCTCTACTAAACCTTCTTCCCCTTAATGAAGCAGTAGAACACTTCAATTCCACATTCCTATCCATTCTAGACCGTCATGCACCTCTACGTACTATTAGAACCAAAGCTAAACCAGCCCCCTAGCTCTCCAATCACACCAGGCAAAAATCACTCTTAGAAACAAATTTTGGGCAAAATGAAGCACTACTAAAAATCTGACTGACCGCCAAACCTTCAAAGAACTTAGAAACAGTACAAAAAGCCATTCTGACAGACAAAAGAACTATTTTCTCCTAACTCAACAAACCTTTAACAAGCAACCTAAACAATTCTGGACAAGTATTAATAATCTTCTTTCCCCAGGCCAATCTGTCACACCCAACCCACTAGGCTCCAACCCTGACAATCCCTCACAAACAGCTAATGCCTTTAACTCTTTCTTCACAAATGCTATCCAAACATTGGCTAGTCACCTATCTCCTGACACCTCAAACCTGCCCACATCTTCTTCTACTCCACCTCCTGCTTTTCATTTTGAACCTATTCCTACCTCCTTTATCTTCTCACTCCTTAATAAACTAAAACCTACCACCCCTTCTGCTGACAGACTCCCTGCAGAGTTCCTTCAAATAGCTGCCAAAGCTATAGCCTATCCCATCTCTATACTCTTAAACAGATCTATTACAGAAGGAACTGTTCCCTCTATCTGGAAAATATCTCATATTATTCCACTCCACAAAGGTGGGAACTCCAATGACTTCTCTAACTATCATCCTATAGCACTCCTATCCCCTCTTGCTAAAATATTGGAAAAATGCATACATAAACAACTACTTAACCACCTTCTCCAAAACAGCCTACTTGCTTCTTGTCAGCATGGATTTAGACCTTCCCATAGCATCACCACTGCATTGCTCTCCTTTACTAACTCCATCAACTTTAACCGCAATAAAAATATTCTATCATCTGCGGTCTTCATTGACTTGTCTAAAGCTTTCGACATGGTTAACCACCAACTTCTGCACATTCTTACTTCTCTCTCACTTGATGCTCCTTCCATTACTTGGTTCACATCATACTTAAATAACCGCCAACAGGCAGTTCTCTGGAAAAACTTACTATCTGATCACCTTCCTATCTCTGTTGGGGTTCCTCAAGGCTCTATCCTAGGCCCCCTTCTATTTTCCATCTTTATCAATGACCTGCAAACAGCTATCCCTAACACCACCTGCATTCAATACGCAGATGACTCCACAATAATCTGTACAGCCACCTCTCAAACTGAACTCCAGTCTATTACCCAAAACGCCTTTAACACTGTAGAACAATGGTTCTCTCAACGATGCCTGCTCCCTAACCCTAAGAAAACTAAACTACTACTCTTCTCACCTACCCGAAAGTCCATTCCTTTACACTTCACTCTCACTTCCAACAACAGTACAGATAGCTAGAGTGATCATACGACTAAGCTACTAGGAACAGCTATAGAAAATAATCTCAACTTTGATTCTCACATTAACAATACTATAAAATCAGTTAACAAAAATAGGATCACTATATAGAATCAAACCCTTTCTCACTCCACTAGCAAGGACCACAATAGCTAGAACCCACCTAATCTCTACCCTACTCTATGCCTCACCAATATTCACCAATCTCTAAAAATAACCTCAATAAACTAGTAACATCCTATAATAACATAGCTAGATTTGCTACAGCATCTACTTTCAGGACCCATCACTGCCTGAACCTAAAAGAACTAGGATGGCTCGAACTCCCTTATCTACTCAAACTCCAACAGCTTACTATAGTGCACAAGACCCTATACCAACCTAGCAAAACCCCAATACTTTCCAGTCTCATTAAACCTTACACTAACCTGAGACACCTGCTCTTCTAACAAACCTCTGATCCATACTACTAAAACTAACAATTTAGCAGGTGATTGCTTGTTCTCCAATGCTGTTGGAAAAATATGGAATAAGCTTCCATCTGAGATCTCATCTCTCACATCACTCCCTCTGTTTAAAAAGAATCTAAAACTTTATCTCAGTAAACACTGGATTTGCTCCTGTACTAACCCAGTCTAACCCTCTCCTCTTTTCTTTTTCTTATTTCTCTCTCATTTCTCTATTCTTTTTCTTCCTCATATCTCTAATACCTTTCCCTTTTCACCTCAACGCATTTTTTATCAATTTTTATGTTAAATTTTATTGTAATTAATAATATGTTTATGTCACAATAATACTTGTTTTGTAATTTTGTAATTAATACTGGAGCTTTTCTCCCCGGGCCTCTACTGAAAATGGACATATATCCAGCTAGACTAGCCCGGTCAACAAATGTAAAATAAATAATAAATAAAATAAAAAATACCTAGCCCAATAGCATAGATGACCTAAACTTGAACAGTCTCTCAGGTGTCAGAGGAGCTGAGCAGGGGAGGAAAGGTGTGTGCAGCATATGACCAAAGGAAGAGGCATGCTGGTTTCTTGGCCTGATGATGTACTTTGCTCAAGCAGAGGCTTGCAAGAATGTGTGACAATATGGGGAAGGATGTAGGATGTGGCTTTTAAAACCTGTGATTGTAGCACGTTGGCAGATTTAAATAAGCAGGCATGCATAGTGAGAGGGGACTAGGAAGTCCCTAACTTGAAGAAGATGTGCATGTCGCCACCTGGATGTGGGGTTAGGGCCATATAGTAACACACTCCTAGCTACCACTGTGGTCAGAAAGTCTTTCTATGTGGCACATCTCATTACCAAGGGTTTTACATCAAGGAAGAAAGAGGCCATCATCTCTCTCTACTCTTCCCTCATTAGGCCAGTCATCGAGTATAATGCCCCATTTGGAATGTACCTCACTAAATACATGCAACAGCTGGAAAGGCCACAGAAGTACCTCAATAAGAAGATCTCAGGCCTTAAACACGTCCTAGATGGACAGACTCAAAAAACTCCAGCTATTCTCTGTCTCATATCATGTACTAAGAGGTGATCTTTGCTTGACTTACAAAGCCATGTCTGACTCAGCTCTGTTAGAAATGCTGCATCTAAAGAAATCCCAATCCCTCCACACCACATGCTCCAGCGACCTCAACCTCATTACCACAACCAACGGAACATGCTGGAGGGACTGTTGACAAATACCTGATACAGCTGTGAGACATGCCAGATATGGGAGTCATGGTAGCTTCCAGGGCTGCCAGCACACACATCCATGATAATGCCCTGGGCATTGCACACGACCTGGCAGTTGATGGAGTGAAATCCCTTGTGGTTTATGTAGCGCCTACCCTGCTCACCGGGTGGTGACTTGATTTGTATGTGCGTGCAGTCTATCACACCCAGTACCTCCGGGTATTGTGCCACATGGTGGAAGTGGCGCATATTGCTGGCCAACTCCTCCTGAGTTCTGGGGAAGTATATCTGCTCATTGGCATGTGGAAACATGGCATCCAGGAACTGGTGTAGTACCCTGGATGCTGATGCCTGTGAGATACCCATTATATCTCCAGTTGGACTTTGAAAGGTACCTGTGGCCAGTATTCGCAGGCTTACACATACCTTCATGTCCACTGGGATGGGTTTCCCTCTGTTGTTTCTGGTTCTCAGGCGTGGCCGGCACAGCTCCACTATTTGCTGTAAGATGTCCCTGTCCACCCTGTAACGCTCTACTATCTCCAGGTCATGTAGCCCCTGGTAGGTAACCCTTAGTCTGAACACTCTCCTTCTCCTCCGAGGCCTGCGGTGGCTGTCGGCATCATCCTCCACAACACCGTCAGTCTCTAACACATGCTGATGAATCACAGCTATGGCAGCTCCCAACATGTACATTTTAAAAGTTCCCCGTGTGTTTACACCTATGGTGCGGTGTTTGGGAATACACAGGTGTGTGTTGGGTGCTTTCACACTTTATACTATTGTGCTGTGAACACCGATGATGTCATAGGGTGTGTATGTACGAACGTAGCTACAGGTTATCTTATGTGTTTTACTGCCGGAACTACTATTGTGGTGCCTTTGGTGTTGCATTACATTTGCCTGCCGTGGATTACCTCTTGACCTTCCCTTTACATTTCTGCACGTTGCACCTACCATTTTCTGGCATGCATCCTGCAGCCTACTTTCATTTGTACTTTCCTGGACCTGGCGTATCTTGCGTTATGTGTGCTACTGCCAGTCTGCTCTCGGTTTGCTTTGCTCTGCTGTGTCAAGTCTCCTATCTTTGCAATCCAATACCTCCCCTCCTTTCTTTGCATTCAAATGCCTCCCCTATCCTGTTTTTCAGGTTTCTGCAAGCAGACTTGTCAGCTGCCGTCGATTGGCCTTCGTGGGTTGATTGGTGTTGATTGCTCATTAGTACTCCAGTTACGCTACTTCCGCATTTCCTTCTTTTCTTCCCCTGACCTTCCTGTTTCTGCTATTGTTTGCGGCGCGTGCGTCCAATTACTGGGTTTCGGGCACGTTTTCATCCTCGTACACATGCGCTTTTGGGCACCATGTGTGCTCTCAGCTAAACGATTCCTCCCCACCCCTGTCCTGCAGCTTTGCTTAGCAACGGACAGGCCAGATTTGCAATGCTCCAATGTGCTTACTGCTACGGTGGCACACCCCTCTGCTGATGTCATGTATCTCCTCTGAGCCACTCCTCGGTGTTATACCGCTGCGCTGTATGGTACAACCTTCATCCGCGGGACATTTGCGATTCAGTATTATCTGCCTCATTTGCATGGCATTGACTACTAATTCATAGTTACCCCGCCAAACACTATCGCAGGCCCTTAGCAACCCTTGCACCTTGGTTGTGGTGTTCCATGCCTACCATTGTGTATTATGCTGTAAACCTGATTTCTATTACGTTGCGATTTTATGACATTTTTATATTATTTCTTTATGTTACAGCTTCCGCACATGCCCTGCGGTTGTGCTGTGCGTTACTGTGGACATGACATTAAATGTTGTTATTTACGTGTTGTGCATCTTTTCTTATGCCATTGGCTGTGTATTTCGCCATTGGCATATGTTAACGCTAGATACCTGGGTCTGGCCCTCTTCCATAGCTCCGATGTTCTGTTTGGGAAAATGTAAACCGTGTTTTTTGGTTTACATTTCCGTGGCTTACGCCTGCACCACTTCATGAATCACTATATGCCTTCATTTGCATGGTGCGACACTGCACATGGGGTGATTAGCATACCTACACTGGGGGCTGCGCAGTTCTGGCGTACGCTGGTAGTGCACGTGGAATTGGATCGTACCTGAATCGCTCGACGGCCATATTTGGCGTTATACCACCTACACTATGCCTGCGCCTGGTGCAAGCTTCATGAATCCCAGGGGGTATCTTTCCTAATAACTTTTAAAACATTTCCACTACCCATTCCTTAAATTCATCTCTTTTAAACAGATAGGAGGGGGAAGTGCCAGTGTCTCAGTTTACTTGATTACCCTACATTTTACTTGTTACTGGTGTATGATATGAAATAGTTATTGGATGGGTGCTGAAACTTTCAATTAAATACACATGTTCCTGTGAATGTAATTTCTGTCTAGTCTAGCCCAGTTATTGTACCTTGGAGAATAATATGCAAATTCTCTCCAAGATCCTACAATTGAATTCACATCTTCCATACCAAATATTTTCATACATTTCTTCAGAAATCTACCCTCTTTTGTTACATTTTCCCTTCCACATCCCCAAGATGCATCCTTACTGTTGCAAATCAAGTTCCAGTCTCCACTAAGAAGTAATATTCCTGCTGAAAGCTGATTATTTCTCCCAAAATTTTCTTAAGCACCATTATAGCAGTTTTAGATGAAATATAAGTACATCTCAACATAATCCTCCTCCCTTTTTAATAGTCCCTTGCTACCAAAAATCTGCCATTACTTTGTTTTTCCCCTCTACTATCACTCTTGGAGCTCCTATAGCAATTAGTATAAATGATCCTCTTTCCTTTATCCTTGTTATTCTGCTGAATATCCATCTTGAAATCCTTTCTTCATCAAATTCACATGCTCACTTCTTTCCAAATGCGTCTTCTGTAGCATTATTATTTGCAGTCTGCATTTTTTAATATAATTCAATACTCATGCTTTTTTGTCTGTACCTATGAGGCTATCCACATATTTTAAATGTCTATTTCCAGCGTTTGTGTTATATACACTCACTAATGTTTGGCTGGCTGATCCTTTACACAGTTGTTTTATTTCCATTTGAACCTATGTCACATTTTGCAAGAATTTTTGTTTTAATGAAAACCATCAAAAAATAAGCCCCAGAACACTCCCAATGCCATAATAATGTAAAACAAATGCACAAAACTATGTATATCTACAAATAATGAAGTTTAACCCTATTGATTGGAAAAATTGTCCCATATCAATTGTTACATCCATAGGTAATAACTAACCTAAAATTAAGGTTATCCATGTTAAGGTACATGTTACAGCCTGTCCACCTACTTACACTAACTGATGTCTTTTCTTCTCTTATATTTATTCCCCTTCTAGATGTGAAAACAGCTTGTATGCTTTCAGAAAACATTAACTTTTAGCCTTAAGAAAAAGTGTACTATCACTGTCCATCTTTAAATAAAACTAAATTATACAAATTTCTAGTAAATGCATTAAAGTATTTAGTTACCAGAGAAGCAGTTATCTCTCACTGACATGGAATAATTTCAAACTTTGTTACTGGGCTGCTTGCCCATGTACCTTTTAATTTTACATATCTCTCACTAAACAATGTCCAGACCTCTCGATTTATTTCTTTCATCTTTAGTCAGCTGGTTTCTATGGAAACATAAAAACAGAATGTACAGCTGCCCTCAGCTACAGACATTTCAACTGACCATGAACATTTATTTGTTAAAGAAAAAATATTCATTACATTGTGGTCTCTTATTTTTAAAGCCCACTTGCTTACATACACACACACAAAAGTCATTAGATTAAGCCAAGGACATTAATCCAGGCATTCACCTATCAAAAGTAAAATAAAACACTTCAGATCAACATATATTATAATCAGTGCACTTTTACACCCCATTCCCCACCCCAACAGTCTAATATTGCAGCATATTAACGTAAACATGCTTTTGTCCAGCCTTTCTTTTTTTTTTTGCATTATAATGTCTACATTTCTTAAAACTAAAAACAGAAAAAAAATACTTGTTTACTTTAGTATCTTTATCACATACACCAATCACTAAAAATACTTTACTATATAATATGCAATTTATATTATGAAAGGTTTTATGCAAATACTGTTAAGAACAAAAACGTTTTACTTACAGTTACATTTTGTGTTTTTCTTTTTTTTTTTTTCCTTTGTGTCCTTCCAAAAATTTATGACACAAGTGGGGTATATGCCTGTCAGGCCCAACAACTTTAACAAAAATCCAATCTGTCTCAGCCACTTTTTCTTGCAATGCCATTCTTCACAAATGTTGCTGATGCTTTATACAGTAGTCACTCATTTATTCATTAAATCCCATGTTGCTGGTCTTCTCTCATCTTCATCTTTCAGCCTCAGACTCTTGCTCAAGTCTAAGGTACTTCTAATTCTTGTAGTCAACCCCTATGCTTTTTTCTGTCTCTCAAATATTTTTCTTTGGAACACTGGGAAATATTTTACTGGAAAAGTCTTTCTATGAGCTTTAGTATCATAAGAATGAGAAGTAGAGTTCCTTTCTCTTTGATGGCACATTTTTTGTTGGACAAACTTTTGTAATTCCTCCTTAGTCTGTTCTGCATCAAAACATGATTTTGATCCTCCAGGAAAAAATATTCTGGAGACAGCTGGATACAGTAGCTTGAATCTCACACCTGTCTCTCATTATTTCCTGATTGTTGGGATACATTTGCTTCTCTTCTGCCTGATGTACAGTATATAATAATTTTTCACAAACATGCTACTGTCTCCAGTTTTAATACATTGCCCTTCTGCCACAGTTTTGTCGGGATTAACACTTTCTATTGATATGATTGCATCTTTACTAATACAGGTCTTGGCTGCTTTCTCATGGCCAACTTTGGAGCATACACACAATGTGCCCTTTCAATTAACAAATCCTGCTATGGAATACTAGTCTAGTTACTTTTTTGTGCTTTCAAAAAATAATACAGTCAGCTCCTTCCAGTTTCTCTGGTACAGCAGAAAATGTCAGGTTTTCTCTGCTTACTGTGTCATCTAACTCTACCATTTTTTTGAAATCGTTCTTGAGCAGTTTCATACTCATCCAACCTTCTCTTCATTTCAACCTCTGATGTTTGTAGTTTTATCAATTAATTTGAATAGCAGTTTAAAGCTTCTTCCATTTTTTGTAACCTTTTGTTATTTGAGTTGATATACTCCTTCAATGTTTCATTTAGTTTAAACAGCTCTGTGCACATCTGACTTGTTTTTTTTTTCTCTAAATTGCTGGAAGCCATCTCTTGTATCAGAGCTGTAGCCTGGTCTGCTTTTTGCTGAGCAGCTGCAAGATTCTTCCCAGTCAGTGTTTTCTCTTCACCTTTTCTAATTGATTTTCTTTTAGACTCTCTAGGTTTCTTCTTTGCTGGCATCCAGGAAGCATACTTACAATCCAGTATCTGTACTAAAACATGTAGAATTATTGACCCTTATTTATCATTTTTTTTTCACATTAGGAGAGCTGAAATTAAGCTGTTGATCATTGTGCTACCATTTTGGAAATCTTTGAAAGAAATTATTTTTGTAAAGGCTTAAATGAATGAATGTTAGGCAATGAACTCATAGGGATCAGAATGGAGTTCTAAAAGTTGGCCACACTTTGGTTTATAAATTTCAAGTAACTGTTTGTTAGCTAAGCAAAGGAGTCAATTTGGAACATAGTGATGGAGGATGTTGCTAATAGCTGGGCAGGAAAATGGTCTGGATATTAGTTTGTGTGTTAGCAGCAGGTGTGTGAGTGTTGTATGATGGGATATTTCAAGCGGTTTAGTGATTTAGGTACAGAGCACTGATGGGTATGGTAGGGTTGATTGGCTGCAAATCTACCAGAATGAGTTGCAGCTCAATAATTCATTAATGATCTCACAGTTTTATTCACTGTACCCAGGTGTGTATGTGGGAAGCACACAGAAAGAGCATTTCCATGCAATATAACTTGTTCTGTTATCCCACAGACCTGGCTGTAAATCTTGTTCTGATCATACAGATATAGGACAGCAAAACCCTTTTGAAAATCCCCATTCCAGAGCATACACAGACACACACACATCTTGAACACTGAATAAAGTATATAAACCCACAGCACTGCAAAGAAGCATCCCTATTCAACAACAGTGATTGAATGATAAGATACAGGATATCAGATGATAGAATAAGGATATACATGTGTACACTTCTAGACTCTAGGCAGCAGATTTTCAGTGCCTTGCTCACTCAAGAACTGTATGTATCTGGTCTCCTACTGTGCACGTCATCAAAATGGTAATGTGCCTGTACCCCAGAATGCTAGGTACCTGTCCTCCACTGGAGGCAGTGGCTGCATCTTCCCAGGCATCATTATGATGAAACAAACATTTCCATGTTCCAAACAGGTTATTATTTGTAGTGCCCTAGTAGAAAAAAAGCAATATCATTATATCCTGCTTATTCCACAACATTGCCATTGAATTAGTCATCCATCAGGATGCCATCAACATCAAGCATGCACTTCAGCTGAAGGCAGTAACTCTGAAGCCCTTCAGCAAAAACTGTTCACTACTGCAGAATAAAATGGTGGTGATATGATGTGTGCTATAAATGGTACCCCTTGCTCCAGTGCTTGTTTTACACTCTGTGTTCCAGACTGTCCCTGTGTCAAACACTTTCATTTTCCCGGGCGGATGCCTCTGAAGACCCGTACTAACTAAGGGAATAACTAAACAGCTCACTGAGAGAATTTTTTCCTTTGTAAAAAAAGTGAAACTCTGTGTTCCAGACTGCCCCTGTGTCAAACACTTGCATTTTCCTGGGAGGATGCCTCTGAAGACCCGTACTAACTAAGGGAATAACTAAACAGCTCACTGAGAGAATTTTTTCTTTTGTAAAAAAAGTGAAAGTATGTATTAATTCATACAGATATAAATTCTATCCATATGATTGTTTAGACTCTGCTAAGCTAGACAAGCTTCTCGGGCAGGAAAGCCAGCAGCCAACCCCCCCCCCCCTCAGCCATTAACTTCTGCTCTTTAACATAAGTCTTACCTCTCCCTATCCTCCTTCCTACATTCTCTTGTTCTTCCACATGTCCCCCTAACCTGACCAAACTAGGTAGGGACCTCTCTTTACCATTACCTTGCACCTCACTAGAAAGTGTCACTAGCATAGCTCTCTGCATTAAACTGCCTTCCCCTTTACTGCACTCTCTCCCTCTCCACTAGTTCTCAGCTCTTCTTGGACTCACTTACCCACTCACTCCCCTCAGTCATAAGACACCCTTTTTCTGCGTCCTCACCCTGACCTCCTTCCCACTTGACTCTGAGCTTTCTTCTACAATCCCCATGTTTAGACTTACCTCTGGATCACTCTCTTTCTTCACTGATTGTCTTCCATCACACTCTGCTCTCTTGGCTTGGCTCTTCCCGCTCCGTTCGCCCTGCGGGCTCACTGCGCTCCCCTACCCTGCCCCCAATTCCTACCCGCCCCCACTACTCCTACATATATTACTTTAGAGGACACACCCTCACTTGACTAACTCCAATCAAATACACCTCATCATTAACACCCTCAACCCCTTTAGCATCACTTCACATCCACTTATTACATAACTTAAACTTCTCCTTTCTCTCAGGTCAGACTACTACTTCTCAGTTTTGCTACAAACCTACCCCTTATTACCTCTCTCATCTCCCTTAACTTTGAAATGCCTGCATTATTTATCCCTTCACAACTCCAACTACTTTTCTGTATCTCTCTCCTAACTCCTCTAGCCACTACCTATCTCCTTACATCATATGAACAACCAATCCACTACTCCCTCACCGTTCCCTACTCACACACCTCTACAGCTATACTCCCTTTAATCTCTATTTCCACAAACCTAACTTATAAAGCTAGCTACCAACTACCCAAATACCACAGACTTGTACATATCAAATTCTACAACCTCAAAATAAAAAAAAATCACTAGTCTGCCTCTATAAACCTCTCCTGACTAAACAACTATTACTTGCCCATGCTCTATTGGATGGTGACATTCATCCTAACCCTGGCCCTCACCATAACTATTCTACAGGAAACACTTACCAAAATATAACTAGTACCCTCTTAACTGCCAAACCTGGCAACACACTCTCAGTTGCTCATGTTAACATTCGTAGTATATGCAACAAAATTGCTCAAGTTCATGCCCTCTTAGATGTCCACCAATTTGACATTCTTTGCTTATCTGAAACATGGCTTAAACCTCACATTAAAGACAATGAAATTACCCCACCCGGATATAATATTATAAGACATGACCGCCCAGTCAAAAAGGGAGGAGGAGTTGCTATCTTATATAAAGCTAACCTTCAAATCAGTACTATACATCCCAACCTACCCCTTGACAATAATACCGAAATTATCTGCTTAAAGCTTCCACTCAACAAAAGTAAAGCAATAAATATTATTTGTACATACCTTCCCCCAGGAAATAACATTATTACACTAGAAAATATCCTTAACTGGCTCTCCTCCAACCTCCCACAAGAAACAATTATCCTAGGTGACGTAAACATTGATTGGAATACCTGTAAAAGTATAAACCCCACCTCCCATATAAACTTATATGGCTTCTCACAACTTATCAATAGCCCTACCAGAACCAATAAAATCAATATCCATGAAACTACCTTAGACTGGATACTTACAAATAACCCCACCAAACCTATACATCTGGTACCCTTCCGGATGATCTAAGTGACCATTCACTAACTTACATTATTAGACATAGAACAAACCTAACTCTTCCTAATACTGTCCTAACATTACGCTCAAAAAAGCAATTTAACTCCAAACTCTTTCTAGCTGAACTAAAACAATGTAGCTGGTCTCTACTAAACCTTCTTCCCCTTAATGAAGCAGTAGAACACTTCAATTCCACATTCCTATCCATTCTAGACCGTCATGCACCTCTACGTACTATTAGAACCAAAGCTAAACCAGCCCCCTAGCTCTCCAATCACACCAGGCAAAAAATCACTCTTAGAAACAAATTTTGGGCAAAATGGCGCACTACTAAAAATCTGACTGACCGCCAAACCTTCAAAGAACTTAGAAACAGTACAAAAAAAGCCATTCTGACAGACAAAAAGAACTATTTTCTCCTAACTCAACAAACCTTTAACAAGCAACCTAAACAATTCTGGACAAGTATTAATAATCTTCTTTCCCCAGGCCAATCTGTCACACCCAACCCACTAGGCTCCAACCCTGACAATCCCTCACAAACAGCTAATGCCTTTAACTCTTTCTTCACAAATGCTATCCAAACATTGGCTAGTCACCTATCTCCTGACACCTCAAACCTGCCCACATCTTCTTCTACTCCACCTCCTGCTTTTCATTTTGAACCTATTCCTACCTCCTTTATCTTCTCACTCCTTAATAAACTAAAACCTACCACCCCTTCTGCCGACAGACTCCTGCAGAGTTCCTTCAAATAGCTGCCAAAGCTATAGCCTATCCCATCTCTATACTCTTAAACAGATCTATTACAGAAGGAACTGTTCCCTCTATCTGGAAAATATCTCATATTATTCCACTCCACAAAGGTGGGAACTCCAATGACTTCTCTAACTATCATCCTATAGCACTCCTATCCCCTCTTGCTAAAATATTGGAAAAATGCATACATAAACAACTACTTAACCACCTTCTCCAAAACAGCCTACTTGCTTCTTGTCAGCATGGATTTAGACCTTCCCATAGCATCACCACTGCATTGCTCTCCTTTACTAACTCCATCAACTTTAACCGCAATAAAAATATTCTATCATCTGCGGTCTTCATTGACTTGTCTAAAGCTTTCGACATGGTTAACCACCAACTTCTGCACATTCTTACTTCTCTCTCACTTGATGCTCCTTCCATTACTTGGTTCACATCATACTTAAATAACCGTCAACAGGCAGTTCTCTGGAAAAACTTACTATCTGATCACCTTCCTATCTCTGTTGGGGTTCCTCAAGGCTCTATCCTAGGCCCCCTTCTATTTTCCATCTTTATCAATGACCTGCAAACAGCTATCCCTAACACCACCTGCATTCAATACGCAGATGACTCCACAATAATCTGTACAGCCACCTCTCAAACTGAACTCCAGTCTATTACCCAAAACGCCTTTAACACTGTAGAACAATGGTTCTCTCAACGATGCCTGCTCCCTAACCCTAAGAAAACTAAACTACTACTCTTCTCACCTACCCGAAAGTCCATTCCTTTACACTTCACTCTCACTTCCAACAACAGTACAGTTATCTCGCCTGATCTTACCACTAAGCTACTAGGAATAACTATAGACAATAATCTCAACTTTGATTCTCACATTAACAATACTATAAAATCAGTTAACAAAAAATAGGATCACTATATAGAATCAAACCCTTTCTCACTCCACTAGCAAGGACCACAATAGCTAGAACCCACCTAATCTCTACCCTACTCTATGCCTCACCAATATTCACCAATCTCTCTAAAAATAACCTCAATAAACTAGTAACATCCTATAATAACATAGCTAGATTTGCTACAGCATCTACTTTCAGGACCCATCACTGCCTGAACCTAAAAGAACTAGGATGGCTCGAACTCCCTTATCTACTCAAACTCCAACAGCTTACTATAGTGCACAAGACCCTATACCAACCTAGCAAAACCCCAATACTTTCCAGTCTCATTAAACCTTACACTAACCTGAGACACCTGCGCTCTTCT
The DNA here is from genome assembly GCF_019279795.1 of Protopterus annectens. NCBI lineage: Eukaryota > Metazoa > Chordata > Ceratodontiformes > Protopteridae > Protopterus > Protopterus annectens. The sequence goes on along the minus strand of NC_056729.1, from coordinate 660,897,762 downwards.
AACAAACCTCTGATCCATACTACTAAAACTAACAATTTAGCAGGTGATTGCTTGTTCTCCAATGCTGTTGGAAAAATATGGAATAAGCTTCCATCTGAGATCTCATCTCTCACATCACTCCCTCTGTTTAAAAAGAATCTAAAACTTTATCTCAGTAAACACTGGATTTGCTCCTGTACTAACCCAGTCTAACCCTCTCCTCTTTTCTTTTTCTTATTTCTCTCTCATTTCTCTATTCTTTTTCTTCCTCATATCTCTAATACCTTTCCCTTTTCACCTCAACGCATTTTTATCAATTTTATGTTAAATTTTATTGTAATTAATAATATGTTTATGTCACAATAATACTTGTTTTGTAATTTTGTAATTAATACTGGAGCTTTTCTCCCCGGGCCTCTACTGAAAATGGACATATATCCAGCTAGACTAGCCCGGTCAACAAATGTAAAATAAATAATAAATAAAATAAAAAATACCTAGCCCAATAGCATAGATGACCTAAACTTGAACAGTCTCTCAGGTGTCAGAGGAGCTGAGCAGGGGAGGAAAGGTGTGTGCAGCATATGACCAAAGGAAGAGGCATGCTGGTTTCTTGGCCTGATGATGTACTTTGCTCAAGCAGAGGCTTGCAAGAATGTGTGACAATATGGGGAAGGATGTAGGATGTGGCTTTTAAAACCTGTGATTGTAGCACGTTGGCAGATTTAAATAAGCAGGCATGCATAGTGAGAGGGGACTAGGAAGTCCCTAACTTGAAGAAGATGTGCATGTCGCCACCTGGATGTGGGGTTAGGGCCATATAGTAACACACTCCTAGCTACCACTGTGGTCAGAAAGTCTTTCTATGTGGCACATCTCATTACCAAGGGTTTTACATCAAGGAAGAAAGAGGCCATCATCTCTCTCTACTCTTCCCTCATTAGGCCAGTCATCGAGTATAATGCCCCATTTGGAATGTACCTCACTAAATACATGCAACAGCTGGAAAGGCCACAGAAGTACCTCAATAAGAAGATCTCAGGCCTTAAACACGTCCTAGATGGACAGACTCAAAAAACTCCAGCTATTCTCTGTCTCATATCATGTACTAAGAGGTGATCTTTGCTTGACTTACAAAGCCATGTCTGACTCAGCTCTGTTAGAAATGCTGCATCTAAAGAAATCCCAATCCCTCCACACCACATGCTCCAGCGACCTCAACCTCATTACCACAACCAACGGAACATGCTGGAGGGACAGGTTCATAACCCAGAGACTGCTCATGCCCTGGAATAGACTCCCCATACATGTCAAGCAGAGCACCTCACTGGCCCTCTTCAAGAGAAATCTTGATGAGTGGATGGGAAATAGAATGTTCACCCCGAGGATCACTCCAGTGGCTCTACTTGATAGAGGCACTGGGAACTAACATCGGGCGGCATGATGCCAGGGCCCTTCTATAGGCTAGGCTTGTAAAGGCTCCAGGGCCATTAGCCTAGTACACACCTATGAACCTATTAACCTATGATGTGGGCTGCTGATTAGAGGGGGGTGGAGCTGAGTAGTTAGTGTCCTGAAACCTGGTAGGGATTACATATGGCCTCAGTTTGGGGGGCAGACTAGCTGCATATAGGCCAAGGATTCCCACCCACTGAAGCATACTAGTGGAGGATGGAGGGACAGTGGAGACAAAGAATCTTCATGGCTGTCTAGATAATGGCCCCTTCAGACAGCAGGTCCCCATACTATACTGGGTATGGCCTTGGAGGGCTACATCGGTTGGGTCTGACTGGGTAGGAAACAGATGATGGTCACCCAGCATGGATACAAAATATCCCATAGATAAAATATTTGCTACAAATTGATATATGTCCAAGCATTAGTGATCCAGTTCATGCAAAGCTATATCACGTGGTTACTATCAATGCCCACTTCTTGCAGTTCTTTACAAAGTGCTGCAGACAATGCCTATGAGCTATATATAAAATTCTACACATCTCAGGATCCTAGCCCCATGCCTACATAATTTGATTCAATAATTTTAGTTCAAATGAAAATCACTAATAATGAAAGCTATATTTGCACCTATAAACTGACCAGACATATGCTCATCAAGGGGTCCAGTCATGCCTGAGTCATGCTGCAAGCTCAATGACTATGAACCTTCCTAGGTTATACACAGACAATCCTAATAAAGTGCATGCATAGTAACAAGGTACCTGTTTAATAACTTTGTGACCTTTTGTGTTAATACATAACTCTGTGAATTATGCATAGCTGTGTTTAACCTATCTGTGTGTTATCCTTACAACCTAGGTCATTCATATTTACTGAGGATGTATACTACCATTCAGTAGCAGTATTAGATATCAACTGTGAGGTTACAAAACATGTGCAGCTGTTCATCAGAATAAATGACATTGTTCAGATATGGCTGCCTTCTGTAGTTAGTCTGTATATTTTGTGAATATATGTGCACATAAGATGCCAGGCTGTGTATGCTGCAGACACATAATAAGATGCAGCAATTCATGGATAACATCTTTAAAGATAAGAGAAGTACAGTGCTCTCCAACACTGGGACTTTTACAGTATTGTTTGCCTTTGTTACATGTGTTTTGCATTGTGAATATCTGCTGTATCCTTTTTGATTGCTTTTGTTATTTTTATGAAATGTTAATAATAACAGCAAAAATATTGCCTTTCTTGTTATGGTAGTGTCAGACTATGCTGACTGATGCATCCTACCAACACAACATGGCCGTACCGAAATAGGAATGAGCATGAGCACAGAGATCGCCTGCGTGAGGGCATTTCCTGACAAGTAAATATGACTAATGGAAAATGGTGTACTATAGCAATAACCCACGCCTGGGTGTGGGTAATGCTGGATTTACCCACGGTTGGCGTGGTTTGGTCCCGAGGGCGAAGCCCGAGGGACCAAACAAAGACAACCGTGGGTAAATCCAGCATTACCCACACCCAGAAGTGGGTTATTGCTATTATACAATGCCATTATTTAAGAAAAGAAATGATTACTTTTCTTAAATAATGGCATTGTATAATGCCTCTTTGCTGCCCTTCCGCACCTGTCTGGTGTTCCGCGGCAGTTCTGATGTACTGCGCATGCCTACGCAGTACATCAGAACTGTGGGCAAAAGCAACGGAGAACGCAAGTTCTCCGTTGCTTTAATCTCGCTATGTTAAATGGGTTTAACATAGCGAGACAGCTTTAAAATAAGCAACGGAGATCTGCGTTTCTTATTTTAAACCTGTCTCGCTATGTTAAACTCATTTAACATAGCGAGACAGGTTTAAAGCAACGGAGATCGCAAGATCTCCGTTGCTTTACACTGTGTCGCTATGTTAAAGGAGTTTAACATAGCGAGACAGCTTTAAAAAGCAACGGAGATCTCCGTTGCTTTTTAAATCTGTGTCGCTATGTTAAACTCTTTTAACATAGCGAGACAATGTATACTAACGGAAAAAGTCCGGGCGACCGGACCTTTTTCCGTTAGTATATTGAGGGATTTACCACGGGCACGCTGGTTGGGCTAGCCAATCAGCGTGCACGTTTTTAGGGTAGGCATTGTATAAAATGCAACCTGTCATCACCAGTGTCAAAGACATGACTGATCAGAAATGGCAACATGCCAGGGATATTGATGAAAACTTTCTCAGATGATGTAAGAATGACATTTGGTTTTGATAACTGTGCAAAAGCAACATTTAAAGCAGGAAAGTTGCAATACCAAGAAAATTTCAATATAGGACAGGAATGTGATATAAATCAACTTGAGCAGGAAGAGTGTATAAATATTTGGGAAATAATGAAGGAATTGATAAAGGATTATCAATAAAACATGATCAAATGTAAATAAAACTCAGTGAGGAATAATTCAGAAGACTAAAACTTTTATTGAAAATAGCCTTGACATCTAGGCATAAAGTCCAAGCTATAAACCAATTTGCTGCTCCTGTTTTAAATTACAGTTTTGGTATGATTGACTGGCCTCAAAAGGTATTGGATCAGTTGGACAGAAAAATAAGAAAAATGTTTCACACTTATCAAAAGTTATTTAAAAATCAGTGTGTACCAAGATTGTATATTCCACACCCTGAAGGAGGTATGGGCCTTGTCGAAATTGATTACTTGTCCAGATCTGCAGCCGTGGGACTACATCTACATCTGCTGACCTCATCCGAAGTTTAACAACATGAGGAGTGATGTCTAAGATGACCTCCCTGCTTAGTTTAGCAGAAGCGTTCAGGTGACAAGTTGGAACAGAAATCAAACCAGAGGTAGACAAAAATCAGACGGCAAATGAATTTGCCAAAAAACAAATGAAAGAATAATTCAGAAGACTAAAACTTTTATTGAAAATAGCCTTGACATCTAGGCATAAAGTCCAAGCTATAAACCAATTTGCTGCTCCTGTTTTAAATTACAGTTTTGGTATGATTGACTGGCCTCAAAAGGTATTGGATCAGTTGGACAGAAAAATAAGAAAAATGTTTCACACTTATCAAAAGTTATTTAAAAATCAGTGTGTACCAAGATTGTATATTCCACACCCTGAAGGAGGTATGGGCCTTGTCGAAATTGATTACTTGTCCAGATCTGCAGCCGTGGGACTACATCTACATCTGCTGACCTCATCCGAAGTTTAACAACATGAGGAGTGATGTCTAAGATGACCTCCCTGCTTAGTTTAGCAGAAGCGTTCAGGTGACAAGTTGGAACAGAAATCAAACCAGAGGTAGACAAAAATCAGACGGCAAATGAATTTGCCAAAAAACAAATGAAAGAATATAAGGAGAAGGATCAGGAAAGAAATGTGGAAAAGCCATAAATATACAAGTATAGAGATCTCCTGGAACAGCCTCATGTTGATCAGGATTTGATGCAGGAATGTTTAATTAGAGGTAAGTTGATACCAAAGGATGAAAGATATATGTTGGTTTCGAAAGTCCACTGAACATGTGGTAGAAACAATCAAATGTAGGTTCTGTAAAATGAATTGGAAACAGTCAAACACCTTGTGGCTGGTTGTGATGCATGCATGGAAGAGGGTCTATACACTGACAGGCACAATAATGTGGCAAGATTGTTACACTGGAGATTGTGCAAACGGTATAATCCAGAAGTAGCTGAGAAGCATTAGAAACATGAACACAAAGCATTATAGAGAAGGATAAAGTGTGCGTCACACAGGATCACCCATTAATAACAATTCAAAAAAGATGTGAGAAAAATCACAAAAAAAGACAAAAGTAGCATTGAACATTGAAATTGCTACAGCCAGTGATTATAATGTCTCATGTACAGCGAGAAAAAATCATAAAATTTTGAGATTTGCAGGTATAAGTGAGAGCAGTGTGGAAGAAAGATACCCAGACACTTCCAATACTAGTAGGAACAATGGGTCTAATAGAAAATCTGCAATCATACTTAGATATGATACCAATACATGTAACTTTGTATGAATTGCAGGAGTAAATTCTGGGCACATTGTGGGTGCTACAAAGAGCACTTTTGGCTAACATCAAACTCCTGTGGCATGATGCTGTTGTCTTTGGACCTCCATACAATATATAAGTATTGTCTGGGGTTGTAATCTCCCTTGTGAACTGTAAAGATATTTCAAGTTATTTTGTTCATCTATTACTCACTTTAAGCACAACCTAGATCAGTGGATGGGGAACAGGAAGTTTATACCAGGCCTAGCACCCATGTCTCTTATGGACAAAGGTAGCTTATAAATGCCTGTCCCTCAATGTCCTAAATGATTTAGAGAAATTAACCCAAGAAAAACTGTGGTGCCGGAAACATAGTTGATATATGCATCATTATTTCTTGTAGCCCACTTGTGTTAGAGAACATAATGCTGCAGTGGGTCTTGTTCGCTACAGTTGTCCAGTTGTGAAGAATACAGAGGTGGTAGGCTATGCAGTCCATCATCTGCAAGGAAACAGAAGTCATCTACTACAGGAAGACAGCCATTAGCAGCTAGGTAGATGGAGATGAGGGCAGTGATGACCACAGAGACTAAGACATGCAGAGGATACGTGATCTGTCCTCACCAATATGCATGCTGATGCATCCTTGGGGATCAGAGTTGAGACTGTCACCAAGATGAAAGCTTGATTGTCCAGGTCTGCTTTGTAAACATTTACAAGTACTTATCTTTGCAGTTTCAGTTACATAGTAACTGCCTAAAAAGTAATTCTAAGTCCCTCATGATTTCAGAAGTGATAAAAAATGAAGAACACATTATACTCAGATTTGAATCTCATTGTGGCTCTGGCCATGATGCTGGAATCACAGCTATGAGTGAGCTCAAAGGCACATTGTGTGGAGTCTGCTAGTAAATAAAACTGCTGAGGAAACTTAAGATTGCAAAGTCAACTGAGGCTCATTTTATTTATTTATTTATTTACATTTGTTGACCGGGAGTGTCCGACTGGATGTAGGTCCATTTTCAGCGGAGGCCCAGGGAGAAAAGTTCCACAGTTAAAATAAACAGACAGTAGTTACATTGGATTACATAGCGATTAACAATTTGATTAACATAGCAATTAATTACAAACATATTTACAGATGAAGAACATAGTATATCAGTAGACAACTAGAATCTTTATCTGCAAAGTACATAACAGACATTAACAAATGTTACATTAAGAACTCATACTGCCTAAAGTAATAATTTTCAATAGGAAATAAGTCAGCTAAAAAGTGAATAGAATAAGGAGGAAAACATAGAAAAGTGGGACAAGTACTGAATGGATAATCTGCAAATAATAATTTGGTTGTTTCAAGAAATGGAAAGGATGTTACTATCTTGCTTTTGGATAACAGTCAGTGAAACAGAAGTAATTTTCTTGGTTATGAGAGAATACTGAAAGGGCTTATAGAGTGAGTATAAAATCTAAAAATAGCAGCTGGCTTGGGCATATGGTGTACAAACTTTTGTCAGATAAAGCTAAAGTTTGGATCTTGAGGAAAGCTAATGAATAAAAATGACATTATTTTCAAGGACAGAAACTTAAATGTTTAGAGGATTTTTCATTTGCCACATGTAATAGTTGGCAGGCATTTGGTGAGGCAGCCTGGGGGATATGCATCTCTTCTAAAAGTAATATGGCACAGCAGAAATTAAGTCTTCTAAGAGATAACTGAGGAATTTTAAGCACTCCAGCAACAGAGAAATAAAGTTGACTTTTTAATAACCATGTTTCGTTGTACGACAATAATATACATTTGGATTCTGACAGTCATTTTACTGGACGTGAGTTTCTTTGTTGGTGGAGTTTCATTTTTGTGGCTTTCTGTTGTTCTGCACATATAGCAGTTCACAGTGAATTGAGTGTTCATTTGAAGTGCTTCTGGGACTACAGACCCTTCCAGAGAGTGCTGCAGGAGTACCAGGATAATGATCAACCATAAACTCTGCAGCAGATGGATATGTAGTAGGTGCCAGTGCAGTCTGATAATACAGTCAAGCCTGTGTCACAGCTCTAGGTGGAAGCCAATTGTGGCTATTTTTCAAAGGGCATAGAGAGACAGAGAGAGAGAGATGAAGTAGACATTGGTCTGGAGGGGAGATTTATATGTGATGGATCCTCATTAAGATCGTCAGATGAACATAGAAATAGGCGGAATGCGATAGTAGACATGACACTGATGGTTTCATATAAAAACTGCTACAAGCTGGAAAAAATGGTAAGGTATGTATCACAGAAACAAAAGAGATGGCAGTAGAGACATTAGTCAGGAGTTTCTGGGTAATGCGATCTAACCAACCTGAGGAGCAGCACCCTGATTCTATGAGTAAGACTAGAGGTGCTGGTAGGGTTTGAATGAAGATGATGTGATTTAAACACTCTTCCTTCCACCTTTATGTGTCTTCTTTTTGCCCTTTATATCTGATGTGCCTAATCCTGATACTGAATAAATGGAGAGCTATGATTCTGAATATCTGGCTTCCAATGAAGAGCAATAGATTCTATGCAGATTCTCAGAGGATGTTGTACCTGGGCAATTGCCTACATGGACTGGTTCTGAGTATGTGAGAAAATAGAAGCTTTGTTATATGGATATGGATAGTAAGATACAAACAGTTAAAATGCTTTTAGTCCCTTTAGTCTTATACGCTGGGGATCACTCTAGTGGGTCTGCTTGATAGAGGCACTGGGAATTAACATCGGGCAGCACAATGCCAGGGCACTTCTATGGGCTAGGCTTGTACAGGCTCCAGGGCCATTTGTCTTGTACACACCTATGAACCTATGAATGCAGGTCAGGCATACTTTTATCAACCAGAGGAGAAGTTGTGGATAGCAATTAATAAAGAGCTGAAGAATTTCATCTGGGCGGTGAGGGGTGGGACAGCAAAAGTCAAGTGGGATAAGCTGATTCTTTCAGTAGAACAGGATGGAGTGGGATTACCCAATATAAAAAGGTATTTCAGAGCTACACAGTTAAAGCTCCTATATAGAGCACAAGCAGAAAACTGTAATTCAAAGTAGAAAAGGATGATGTGGAATCAGGGGGAAGCTCAAGAAACAAGGAGAGACTGGGATTTTGGATGCAGGCCTTTAAGGAGAATAACAACAATCATACAGAATATTATATCCATAAAGTAGCAGAAAGTATTGTAAGAACTAAGCCGATATGGGAATAGAGAAAGGAGATTCTGCTGATAGGGATGACTGCAATTAAGGATATAGACAATAGGCAAGAGGGGGCTGGAATTTATTGGAGAAAATGGGCAAAGAAACCAACGTGTTGGGAGCAAATAACTAGAGAGGGAAAGGTAATAGAATGGGAAGAAGCCAAGAATATATTTGGACTGCAGGTTAGAGATTGCCTTCCCTATCAAGGATTGATATCAGAGTATGGACAAAGAAAGAAATGGGGGATCCTAAATGAAAGACCAGCACTGGTAGAGTTTTTAGTAGAATCTAGAACAGAAGTTGCCATTAAAAAAGGAATAATTAGTAGAGCATATAAAATATTGCATCATAACTTTAAGAATCAATCAGAGGAGGTTAGAACAGATTGGGAAGAGAGATTGGATAAACAATTCACAAAGAAACAATGGGAAGATATATGTATGTCTCGCAAATATGCAACAAAATCTACAAGATTTAGGATATTTGCTTGGAAATGTTTACATAGATATTTTTATACCCCAAGCAGACTCCAGAGAATATTTCCTCAGGTTGGCAGCAAATGTTGGAGGTGTGATGGAGAAGAAAGAGGTAGTTGGGAACATATTTTCTGGGAGTGTGGTGGGTTGGCAGACTTTAAGGATTCCCTGCCAGATGCACTGTCAGGTATGCTGGGTGGGTGGATTTGTATGACAAGGGAGATGATTTTTCTGAGCTATGATACAGATTCAGAATTGCCTAGACATGGTAAGGCCCTGCTGTGTCTAATTATGGTGGCTGCGAAAAAAGCAATTAATTCTTCTTTTTCTTTCAGATGTTCCCATTAGGGGTTGCCACAGTGGATCATCTCTTTCCATTTCTTCCTGTCCTCTGCATCTTGCTCTGTCAAACCATCCACCTGCATGTCCTCTCTCACCACATCCATAAACTTTATCTTAGGTCTTCCTCTTTTCCTCATACCTGGCAGCTCCATCCTTAGCATCCTTCTCCCAATAAAACCAGCATCCCTCCTCAGCACATGTCCAAACCAATGCAATCTCACTTCTCTGGCTTTGTCTCTAAACCATTTAATCTGAGCTTACTCTCTAATATACTGATTCCTAATCCTGTCCATCCTCATCACACCCAATGTAAATCACAACATCTTTAACTCTGCCACCTCCATGTCTAACTCATGTCTTTTTGTCAATGTCACTGTCTCCAACCCATATAACATAGCTGGTCTCACTACCCTCTTTTAGACCTTCCCTTTCACTCTTACTGGTACCCGTCTGTCACAAATCACTCCTGACACTCTTCTCCACCAACTCCACCCTGCCTGTACTCTCTTCTTTACCTCTCTTCCACACTCACCATTACTCTGAACTGTTGATCCCAAGTATTTAAACTCATCCACCTTCACCAACTCTACTCCCTGCATCCTCACCATTCCTCTATCTTTCCTCTCTTTCACACACATATATTCTGTCTTAGTCCTGCTGACTTTTATTCCTCTCCTCTCTAGAGCATATCTCCACCTTGCCAGGGTCTCCTCAACCTGTTCCCTACTCTCACTACAGATCACAATGTCATCCACAAACATCATAGTCTACAGGCACTCCTGTGTGATCTCATCTGTCAACCTATCCATCACCATTGCAAATAAGTAAGGGCTCAGAGCTGATCCTTGATGTAATCTGACCTTCACTGTGAATACATCCATCACTCCTACCACAGACCTCATCACTGCCACACTACCCTCGTACATATCATGTACCACTCTTACATACTTCTCTGCCACTCCTGACTTCCTCATACAATACCACAATCCCTCTCTAGGCACCCTTTTCTATGTTTTTTTAAGTCTACAAAGACACAATGCAACTCCTTCTGACCTTCTCTATAGTTTTCCATCAACACCCTCAGAGCAAACATCACATCTGTAGTACTCTTTCCTATCAAGAAACTATATTGCTGCTAACTAATCATCACTGCCCTTCTTAACCTAGCTTCCACTACTCTTTCCGATATCTTCATACTGTGACTGATCAGTTTTATCCTTCTGTAGCTGCTACAGCTCTGCACATCATCCTTATTCTTAAAAATCGGTACCAAAACATTTCTTCTCCACTCCTCGGGCATCCTCTTACTTTCCAAGATTTCATTAAAAAATCTGGTTAAAAACTCCACTACCATCTCTCCTAAACACCTCCATGCTTCCACAGGAATGTCATCTGGACCAACAGCCTTATCAGTCTTCATCCTTTTCATAGCTGTCCTTACTTCCTCCTTGTTAACCCATTGCACTCCCTGATTCACTATCCACACATCATCCAACCTTCTCTTTCTCATTCTCTTCATTCACCAACCCCTCAAAGTACTCTTTCCATTTGTTTAACATACTCTCCTCACTTGTGAGTACATTTCCCTCTTTATCGTTTATCACCCTTACCTGCTGCAAATCTTTCCCAGCTCGGTCACTCTGTCTAGCCAATCAATACAGGTCCTTTTCTCCCTCGTTAGTGTCCAACCTTTCATACAACCTGCCATACACCTTATCCTTAGCCTTCATCACCTCTCTTTTCACCATACGCCTCATCTCCTTCTACTCCTGTCTACTTTCTTCATCTCGCTGACAATCCCACTTCTTCGCCAACCTCTTCTTCTGTATACTCTCCTGTATTTCCTCGTTCCACCACCTGGTCTCCTTGTCCTCCTTCCTCTGTCCAGATGTCACACCAAGCACCTTTCTGTCTCCCTTACCAGCCTTGCTGTAGTTACCCAGCTATTCAGTAATTCTTCACTGCCACCCAGTGCCTGTCTTAACTCTTCCCTGAATGCCAGCTCACAATCATCCTTTTTCAGCTTCCACCATTTGATCCTTGGCACTGACCTCACTCTCCTCCTCCTCTTCTTGATCACCAGCGTCATCCTACAGACCACCATCCTATGCTGCCTAACTACGCTTTCCCCTGTCACCACTTTACAGTCTCCAATCTCCTTCAGACTGGCCCTCCTGCATAGGATATAATCCATCTGTGTGCATCTTCCTCCACTCTTGTATGTCACCCTATGTTCCTCTCTCGTCTTAAAATATGTGGAAATCAAAAATCTAAACCAAGTATATTACACACAGTGAATATAGTAACAGAGATAAAACAACTGGAAATGAGATCTTTAGAAAAGGGTAGGAGCAAACTACTTAGGAAAAAATGGGAATTGTGGGAATAATACATACAGGGGAGGAATGAGGTATAAAAGAAGGCAGGACTTAAATGAGCTATGTAATGTTTGACTGAAAATGATTGGGTAGACTGAAGTGATGTATAATGTTTGCAACTGGGAGTGTGTCAGTATGATTTTTGATTTAAAATGCTTGCAACTAGGATTGTGTCTGTGTGGTCTGTTTTCATTTATATAAATGTTTGATTGCTTATGTCATAAGTGATGGTTTAATAAAGATGTTTCTTCTTTAAAAAAGGAGCAGGAATTTAATAATTTATGTAATTTTCCTTAGGTTATATGACATACATATGTGTGAAGTATAATGTTTGTTAATGTTCATTTGTTAATGCAGTTTGATTACTTTTGTATAATTATAAATCTGCCTATGTCACAAGTGATAATTCAATAAAGGTGTTTAAAAAAATAAAATAAAATCATATGGGGGATTCAGATGAGTTCAGACTGCTTTCTGTAAACCATGTCAGTTCAGTTGTAGTCTGCTCATAAATGAACTGAAGATCAAGGTACTTCTAAGATAATTACAATTGTAGCTGCAGTGTTTACCAGCAGATTCTCAGATGATTAACAATTTATACATTTCCTCCCCAGGACGTGTTTGAAGGGTGTATTTTACAAATTCTGCATGTTTTTGGACTACTTAGGCAAATGGCATGTTATTTGGAGCAACTGAAGGGTAGATGTTTTGCTCCCACATTATGGTTATATACAGCTCCTTGAAATGGAACTAAGTTGATGAATATAATAAGCGTAAACTGTGCTAAGGCCATATATTTTGACAAAATGAGCTGTGTGGACTAACAATGCTCAACAAGAAAAGAGACTATTAGAATGGAACACATCACAGGAAAATGACATTTTGGAGAAGCCAAGAATGAATGCATTCTGGGGTGAAACTGTTTTATCTAAGCACTTACTTGACATTAGTTCTGAGTATTATTTCACATTTGTTTGATTCATATTCATTTGTATGGTTTCTCAAAGGCCTCCAGCACATTTCTAGGGTGTGTGGAATTCCAGCACCATAAAACTTAACGGCTTGTATCAACATGTAAAGGACTGAATAAAATTAAATAGATAGCTTTCTCAGTCTGAGTATGGAGCACATGGTGTTATTTATTTATTTACCTTTTTTTGGGCAGGTTAGTCCAATTTGGTCATTGGCCTCTTTTCAAGGGATACCTGAAGTGGTATGCATACTGATTTGGGAAAATGTTGTCCATGGCACTGGGAAACTTCCACTGTTATTTTCAATATGTGACATGAGATCTTTTACATCTACCTGAGATCCACCCAATTTAGTCTGATGGGACCTCGGTTTAACATTTCATCCAGAGGGTAGCACACTCAGGAGTACAGTGCACACTAATGCTCCAGTACAGTATACAGTGCTCACAAATGCTCTAGTACAGTGTACAGTGCTCACTAATGCTCCAGTACAGTGTCAGTAATGCCCCTGGGAGGGGAAGAGAACACACAGTCTTATGATTTTCAAACACCAAAAGCAAGTGTGTTATCTGTTTTGCCACTAACACAGCAACATGCCTGATGTGATTTATTTATGTAATATAATGAATGATATGTTTTTTTTAGAACCCCACAGCTCTGTAAAATTGCTGAACAGATTTCTTCTTCCTTGTCATTAAATCAATTAAATCATGGGAATCATGATGAATGCAAATTTCAAGCATTATCTTTATGTATGCATTTTTCTAGCTTGTCATCGAGTATGAGATTGTTGGCTGTTACAAAAGCATGTTTTTAGACATTTGTGAGAAACTTTTTTCTTATCTTGTCCCTGTTCGTTGAAATCAGGTACCTTCTCTGATTTAGGCATGTGATGCAGAATTGTCCTGGGGAACTGTATGAATTATTAAGATACTGAATCAGTCATGATATAAGAAATTGCCAAACATGAGGCAGGCTAATAAGAGAATCAAACCTAACCATAACAAAACTTGTTTCAGTATGTGGAGATGGTGGAATTACAAGCAAACAGGTAAAGGAATTAACTAAAAAAGTTTAAGTATATAAGCTAAACTAAGTCAAATAAAAATGTGTACTCGAGAAAGCGATTATGTATTATAATAGTAACAGCATTAAACAGAGCTATAAAATGCCTAGAAAGAATAGTACACTTGAAATTTGAATCTCATGTATTAGGTGTGCCAATAAGCCAAAGAAGAAAAAATATGCCCTATATTTAGTCAGTTTTGTAGCAGCTGTGTTAAAAAAATAATTTTTCAAAGATTTGTAATGAAAAAGACAAGCATATTCAAAATAATTGGCATTGTTGAATAGAAACATAAAAATGGGTTAATTAATGATTCCATTAAAGTGATTAATGTGAACAAATTACCTGGAGTCAGTGTGATCTGGTCACATTGACTATTGATAATGTAATCCTCTAACCCCATGTAAAATGGGCAAAAAGGGTTTAACAATAACTGCTAAAATGACTGTTTGATGGTACTATTAGAGTGAAAAGACTTGAAACTCTGAAGACTGAAACTGTACAGAAAACAGTAAAATAAGAGTGCAGATTGGACTGTTGGCAAGAAATGCTAAGAATTAATAAGAAAAACCATGACATTTAACTAGGCTAAGGGTATAATATTGTGTCTGAAAATAACTTAGAGACACTTCACCTAAAAGTAACCTGAAAGAACACTGCATGCACATTGTTAGCATAATCAGGACACCATGTATAAGCGACTGAGTCAACAGCTGGCACTTTTTAAAAAAAGTAGTACAAAGTCTTGTTTAAAACTGTAGTAATTAATTAAATGAATTCAGTAAACATTCTAGGGGATTACGCTTGGTAAAACTGAAATGATAAAATGATTTCAAAAAGTAAGATAAACTGTTCTTGTGGATGTTTAGGAACAGTTCCAAAATCATTGAATCATCTTGAATACTATAAAAAGTCATAGCAATAATATTCTTCATGACTATGCTGACTTATTACATGCTTAGAAAGCCTGCCCAGAAATTATCATAAATACACAAATAGTACTATAATAGTTATATTTGATTAAAAGAAAGTACTGTTAGTGCTCCAGAGTAGAAATGAACATGCCCTAAAGCCAAATGAAATGTATGTGTCAATAAGAAAAAGGAAAATCACAGCGAATAGAATGAATGAATGACTTGTGCATATTCTGTTGTGAAGTGAGACAAGTTTCACATTTGTACTGAAACATAAATGATTAGAAGTATGCATTCCTAAGTGCTTACATTTGAAGAAAAAGTGTCAGCCTGCCAAATGATAAATTCTTAGCACTAGATACAAGTATTCTGGCAGACAATACTAGATGAAGAATGCTCCAAACAGGATACAATTAATATGTCCATAGAAAGGTTTGTTTCTTGATATTTTGTCTTTCCAAGAAGCACTAGAGGTGTTCCAGAGGGCTGTTGCATGTGTAGTTAAAGGCTTGGAAGAGGTGTTGTACTTATCAATGATGACGCATTAGTGCAGGATCAGAAAGAAAAAAAGAGATGGCAAGAGACTGATGCAGCTGTTATAGATTATGACAACATAATTTCAAGTTAAATAGGAGTAAATTTGTACTAAAAGTGACACATCTGAAATAAATGGATCACATTCTAATATCAAAGGGACTGAAGCCTGAAGCCTGACACAGAAAATGTCAGAACAGTTACATAAATGTCAAAACCAGAAGACAAGTAGGCATTGCAGAAGTTGCTAGGAGTGCTGTTGTATCTTGCACAGCTTGTAACCAATCCGTCTGAACTCACTGTACCTGTATGATGGTTGTTGGTGATAGAAACAACCTCGGAATGGAACTATGAACATATGGAGTATAACTTATTACATAAGCATTAACATAAACACTTCTTTAGTATTTAATCATTCAACCTGTCTGTGAGTTATATTTTGTTGACTTTTTGCACTTACAATTTGTAAAAAAAAAAAGTCAAAACAAACATTTTTGCAGGGGTGAAGCCCATGTATCCATTATGTGGGTTTCTTCACCTGCACAACCCCCTCACTTAAATATACTAACTCCATGGTTGAAAAACAGTGGAATAATTGAAAAATGTCACTAATAGAAAACAATAGTCCTGCACTAACAAAAGTCAAATCCCACTGCACCTATGAAGATATTAACAGCTTTTTGATAAAATCTAAGTTCAACAAAGAAAAATGAACAATGACTTGACTTCATGGCAGAAAGGGATGGAAGCAAGTATTATTAGCTCCTCAAATTCTGTAGAAGCTAGGGAGGATGAAAGAAGTGGGTGGCATTTGTCAGTTTACCCATCCTAGGAGTGAATCCTTAAGGATTTCTGCTTGCAACCAAGTGCTTCCAGGTGGAGACCAGGGAGTAATGCTTGGACATGAAGCAGGTCATCAACTGAGTGGTGACTTGGAGGCTTGACTAGATATGGCATTGTGCAGAGAGATATGCATGATGTCACCCTCTTGCTCTGCTTCAGTTGTTTATTTATTTATATTTGCTTACCATGGTAGTACACTCATCAGTATTGACCAAATTCAGGCTCAGCTCAAGTCAAATACAAAACATTTCAAAAACAAGAAAAGCAATAATAGTTAAATCCAAAAAAACTACACGTGTACGTTCTACTAATCAAGCAGAGTAGAATGTGCAACATAAACATTAGTTTCTAAAGTGGGTCAACTTTCAGTAATTTTGTGAGAAGAGAAGAGGAAAGGAGAAGGGGTAGTGCGTTAAGAGATAAAGACCATGTTGAAGTAGGAGCATTCGGCTTGGATCAAGAAGTGCTTTTTGAAATGTATTCTGAATTTGAAGCAAGTGTTGATTTTCTTTAGGTCAATGGAGAGAACTTGACAAAGAGTAGGTGTCTGAAAGGAGAATGCATGCGCAGAGTTGTGGAGTTTGCTTCTATCGGTTATGAGAGTTGGTGTGGCTTATGAGTGGTGTCTCAGGTTGAATGAGAAGTTTTATCTCTTGATGTTTAGCTGCAGGGGAGTAAATGTCCAGAGTTACATTACTTTGTACAACTGGGACCCTAATTAGAGCTTTATTTTATGGGTAGCCATTTTGTTTTTTCTACGGTGATGCTCACAGAAGGGTGAGGTTGTAATAAATTGTCAGATGCTGTTGGAGTTGTCTGGAGTGTGATGGTGCTTTTCTTGGAGGTGGATGCAAAAATGAGTAGGTCATATTCTGGCTAAGAGAGGAGAACTCCTTTGCTGAATGCTCCCCTGGCTGGTTGACATAAAAAAGGGGAAATTGTTTTGGCCCAGTAAAGGAGGGCATTTATTTTTGTTTTCACTCTGTCTAGGTGTAAAATTAAGTTATGATATTGATCATGTCATAATCCTAGATATTTGAAGGTGGAGACTGTTTCTGTGGTATGGTTGGTATGATTTCATCTTCACTTACCTACCCCAAAAATACCTGCCCTAATTCTGCATATGTAATGCCTGCCTCCCAACCCTTACACTGAATATAAGAGTGGTGACATAATTTGTAGAAGACTAATACAGTTCTGCTTTCCCAGGAAAGGGAAATGCTACTTCTTGTAAGACGCATTGTAGGTGAGACGACCCTCCACTGCCAGCCAGTAATCAAGGAGCCTCAATCCTCACCTCTGGCAACAGTGGGGGATGTTCACTGAGAGGATGACAAGTATATACACAGTATTTCCCGATGAAGCTCTCTGCATCAAGTGCAATTTCCCTTAAGAGCACACAGAGACATGTTTACTAGCTATGCCTCTTCTGCCCAGATTATGAGGTAAAAACAAAAATATAAAAAAGCACACACACAGAGCAAATGTTCCCGTGGTGTGGAAGATAGAAATAACAAAAAAATAAAATAAGGTGCATCCACAGGAACAGCACACAGCTGTTCTTCAAGTGCTCTGATGTTAAACAATCTTGTAATCTCCCAAAAAATGCTGTGGGCAGGATACAAGTAGAAACAAAATGCTTTTAATCAAAAAACTCGGTAAGCGCTTTCACCAAGCAACTACACGGTCTGATGAAGCCTATATGGTGAAAGCGCTTACCGAGTTTTTTGATTAAAAGCATTTTGTTTCTACTTGTATCGTGCCCACAGCACAGCTGTGTGTTGTTCCTGTGGATGCACCTTATTTTATTTTTTGTTATTTCTATCTTCCAGATTATGAGGTAGTTTTTACTGCCACCATTTACTCCTGCCAGCTACCTAATGCCCTTAACAAAGGCTGTCCAAACTTACTGTGTAATAGTAATATTAACACAATTGGTAGTTTGACCAAGAGCAAGGCTATTAGGAGTGACCCACACAGTGTCACCAAATAAATATGCAAATGCTCTCAAAACTTAAACATCTCTACAAAGATCAGCCACAATGAAAGGTTTAAAAATATTTAATAACAAATAATAAAAGAACAAGACAATACTAAATATAAATTCACAGTGACATCAGAGTTCAAAACCATAGGAAATATTTAAAACAACATTGCAGGACAGTCTCAAATAAATAAAGAGAAATATCAAACCTAAGCTTTACTATCTTCCTGACTGTATCTAAGAGAATTACTACAACCTACGAACTTACTAATAGAGCAAGGCAGATGTGGTAAATAGATCTTCTAGTTGTTGTCAGGTCCAAGACAGATTGCAGAATGCCCTGTCTCACTAAGAGACTTCTCAAAATAATATCTAAACTATTACTGCTGTGATAGCTTGCAGAATGACATCACTTCTTGTCATCTAACCCTAGTTCCCAGGCAAAACAACCATTGATGAAGCTGCCAGTACTTAGCATCTACCTCTAATAATATACAGACAATGGCTTCTCCTCAAATCTCTGGCAGATGGAAGTCATAAAACATTTGCATTCAGTCATGCTTTAAAGACTAGTAATTAGTTCACCATAAAGACAATACAGAAAGTTTCCTAGTATAGACACTGTGTCTCTTGCTGCATTGAAAACTGAAAGATACCATCTTTATGGCCTAGCCATAAAGTAAATTAATTTCAGTTATTTTTCTGAGGTTTTCTGGACTGAAGTTAACCTCCTGTATTCCACTTTCCACTGTTAAAATATATACATACATTTAAGCAGTTACAATAGTGCATGTACATTTTTGTTCTCATTCAGTAGGGCACACTGTGGGTCCATTTTATACACAATCAGTTTATAAATACCTTTTCAACATGCACACATCTATACACACTGAAGAACCAAAAATACTGAAGCAAACCAAGAAATGTGAGCAAACTAGCAGATTTAGTTCCAACAAACACCAAACTCAGGGCACGATGTATAAAACTAGATTTGTAATATAAAAATAAAAAATACAACACGTAAGCACATTCGTTTAGGCAGTGTAAACTTCATAAGACAAAGGTATGATACAAAGTATTCTGATTGGGCACAGGAAAACAGCTAGCTAATTTTAGCAAGAAAAAAGAAAATTAACCCTTCAGTCTCAATTTCTGCTCTTAAATATATGTTAAAAAGTACAATATGTTAAAAACATTGTGTTTAAATTAAAAATAACCAATTCTGAAGAACATTCCACTAATGTTCTGGTGTTTCTACTTTGAAAGAGGTTGTTAATAAAGTTATTAAAAAATTAATGATGCATCCATCAAAACATATTCCTTTTCTTTATGCTATTTTATTTCTATTAATTTTCTTTTCTCTTGTTAAAGTAAAATGTTTGCTTTGTATCATACCTTTGTCTGATGAAGTTTACTCTGCCTAAATTAAAGCGTTTACGTGTTGTATTTTTTATTTTTATATTAAAAATCTAGTTTTATACATCGTGCTCTGAGTTTGGTGTTTGTTGGAACTAAATCTGCTAGTTTACTCACACATCTGTATAAGCAATTTGATATACACATGATATATAGTTCTAATACATTTGTAACACAAGCACCTTATATAAATCATTTCAATATTCACCAATGACATATAATTATTTACAAAATTCCAGCTATCTGTGCTGGCAGTATCTCCTTTCATCACACTTCTTCCTCCCTTCAAAGACTCAAGCTAGTTTTTCAAGTGACCCTTGAGAAATGTTGCTTGAGAGGAATGCATCTATCTGGGAATACATTACCCCATTCCCTGTCTTAAGATCCCAACTTTGCTGACCCCATTACAGTGTTGCACTGTCATATCATATGCCTGCAACCCTAGGCTTCACTATAGTAATTTAGAATTTTGCTGGCTGGCTTCCTCTACCCATAGATCCCCCTCAGACTCCTCCTGCCTTCTACTGCAAATACTCAGCACCAGGGCCTCCCTATTATGGTAAGTTTTTATGGTGTTAACATGGTACAGCTTGTGCCACTGCTTCCTGCTTAGCAGTTCTACTAAGTAGTTAACATCACTGACCTTCCTTACCACTTTGAAGGGTCCCTCACAAGCTGCCTGCAGCTTGTTTTGTCTGAAAGAAATGAGAACCATCACCTGCTGCCCCACAGCATTATATCTAGCTTGAGCATTCCTGTCATACCAGACCTTTTTCTGCTGTTGGGCTTCTGATAGGTTTTCCTGGGCCAAGTCCATGAGTTCCCTGAGCCTGATCCTGAGGTTTAGGACATATGCCACAACAGACTCAATGTGGGATTCTCACTCAACCTCCCCCTCATTGTGAATCATATCTAGAGGTCCTGTCACCCTATGCCCATACAGCAACTCAAAGGGTGAAAAGCCTGTGGATTCCTGGGGCACATTTCTGTAAGCAAACAGATGGGGCAGGTATGTGTCCCACTCCCTCTTAAACTGGTCTGCAAATGCCCATAGCATGGTCTTTAGTGTACAGTTTAACCTCTTCACAAGACTAATTGTCTGGGTATGGTAGGGGGTGGTTTTTAGGTGCTTCATCCCACAACACTCCCACAGACAAGCCATCAGGTCTGACATGAAATTAGCACCTCTGTCAGTCAGTATTTGTTTTGGGAAACGTACACTGCTGAAAATCTCTAACAAAGCATTTGCCATCTTTTCTGCCTAAATGGATGACAGAGCCACCGCTTCATGGTATCTGGTAGCATAATCTCTTACTACTAGGATATACTTCTTCCCTGTGGAACTTGGGGTATTCAGAGGCCCCAAAATATCCATAGCTACCCTCTAAAATGGCTCCTCAATTACAGGCAAAGGCATCAAAGGAGCTTTCCCCTTGTCTCCTGCCTTGCCTACTTTTTGGCACTGTTCACAGGTTCTGCAGCACCCTGTTACATCCCTGGAAATCCCAGGCCAATAAAAGTTCTGCACAGTATGTCTCTTGGTATGCTTTATGCCCATATGACCTGCAAAAGGAATGTCATGGGCTATGGCTAGAAGTGCCAGACAGTAGGCTCTGGGCAATACCAACTGCTGTATTACCTCACCCTCTAGCCCTCCCTCAGGGGTCCACTCTCTATACAGCAATCCTTTGTCCCAGTATACAGATTCCACCTTTCCTTGAGAATCAGGCACCTCCCTGGCTACCTCCTTCAAGCCTTGTAATTTAGTGTCTGATAGCTGAGCCTGTCTCAACTCTCTCTCTTTGTAACCCTTCCCAGCTCCCATTCCACATGAAGTCTGGTATCCTCTGACAGTAGTGCCTCACTGTCAGCCTGGCTACTACTGCTCACCTCTGCCCTTGCAGTCACTCAGTCCAAGGAAACATAAGTACCCACCAGCAGCTGTGGCTCACCTTCAGACTCACTGCTACAGGGTAGCTCCCTCTCTGAAGTAGCTACCTCACCATTCCTGGCTTCAAGTGTGAAGTCTGTCTGGGTCCCCCAGGCTACCAGACCCATGTACCTGTCTCCAAGCCTGACTGTATGTCACTACATGACAACTGTTTCCTATTAGGATATCTGCAGGGATATCCTCAAACACACCTATTTGCTTGCTTCCTTTTCCACCTTCTCAGTCAAAGTGAACCGTAGCCAAAGGTATTTGGAATGGGGTCCCTCCTACAGATCTGACTGGAGTACACTGCCCAAGCAAGTAGTGCTTCTGTTTAACCATTGCAGGATTCACAATGGTTAGGTCAGAGGTTGTCTCTCTTAGTAGTGTCCTGTTTACCATCTACTAAGATAGGATATAACCTCTTGTGGTAGTTTGCTCCCCTTGCTGTCTTCGGAAAACTTACTACTGGCATTCTGTCATTCCCACTTACTGGCTCCCCTACATTTTGTCCCCCACCTTGCCTCCATGGACATCTATATGTTACATGGCCCCCCGGTTACATTTAAAACATTTAACCCTTGATCCTGGCTGTGTACCTGAACTAGTAGCTTCCCCTGTTAGTGGTGGACTATGTTGGGGCTTGTTATGCTTCCCACTAGGGATTTCCTTAGACCCATGTGGAGCACTGGGTATCCCTTTCCTGTGCAGCAATGCCCTGCTTGCTAGGTATAGGTCTCCCTTTTCCCCAACTCATCTGTAGTGTTACATTCTCTATCTGCCAACCAGATTCTGTCATCCTCAGGCAAAGTGCTAAGGACTTGTTCCCTCACCAAAAGGTCTGCCAGCCTTCAAAAATGGTGACCTGACACCCTCTCACCCACCTATGAAAATAAGTGCTTAACTCAGCAACATAATCACATACTTTCATTTGTCCTGCGTCTATGCTCAGCAAACCCTTTTCTGTAAGCTTCAGGTGTTAACTTAAAACACTCTAATAAACTATTTTTTACTGTATTATACTTTAAGGAATCAGTATCAGACAATTTAAAAAGAGCCGTTACAGCTTTACCAGGGAATAAGAGGGTCAGGAACCATACCCAGAGCCCTTAGTCAACATTATACTGCTTATATACCCTTTCAAACATATGAATAAAACTATCTAAATTATCCCCCTCTGTAAATTGTGGAAGAAATTTACTGACTTTATTGCTTCAGGGGGTTTGTTATTCTCTTCCCCGTTACCTCCATGACCCTGGCGAAGTCAACATCTCCTTTTCATGTTGCCTCTGCCTCTCATTTTCTTCAGCTTCCAGATGTCTCAGTCTCTCTGCTACTTCTAATTCCATTTGCTTCTCCTGCCATGGTCTTGCAGTCTCTCTGCTGATTCTAGTTCCCAGCGTTTGGCCTCCAGTTCAAATCTGTTCAACTCCAGATGGATTTTTAAGTCCTCCGAGACAAAGTTGAACTGTTCATTTTATGAGAGTTGTACATCCACAAGGTCAATCTGGCTGTCCTCATGGTTGCTGGTCTGTGATGAAGTTGTGGCTAAGGCTGCAATCATTTCCACTTTAATCAGGTTGTCATGCACCAGTCCTTTGCTGTGGCACATCTCAGCCAACTGGCTCCCTGTCAGCTTACCATAATCCTCTGCTGATATCCTTGCCTGCTCTCCCTTAGCTAACAAAAAATAAATAAAACTATTGTGATACAAAACTCTGAGTGCCTTGAGAGTACAGACACCTTCTTTAGTGACCACTGCTTACAGGCTACAGGAGTTCAATATCCACACCACTGAATCCTAATATGTGAAGTGGTGATCCCACCACTAACAAGCAAGTGTGATGTGGATATCCCACCAAATATGATGACACACCACTGCCAACAAGTTATCAAGGAGCTTCAACCCTCATGTATGACAAAAGTGGGGGACGTTCACTGAGAGGATGACAAGTACATACACAGTATTTCCAGATGCAGCTCTCTGCATCAAGTGCAATTTGCTTAAGAGCACATAGAGACCACAGTCAGTCCGGGGATGGTTTCTCCCTCTTCCTCTAGATCGCCAGTAAGACTCCCCACTGGCACAGCTATAGAGCTGAGATCTCAGCTGAGTAACCAAGCCAAGGCTTCCAGCATCCTCTCTGTCCAACCAGTGCTTCATGTCCCTGCCCAAGCAGCTGACACAGACACTCTTTGAGGTTTAATTTATACACACACACATATGCACACACACACACACACACACACACACACACACACACACACACACACACACACACACACACACACACACACACACACACACACACACACACCTGGGAAAGGCTAGCACAGGTTTACTAGCTATGCCCCCCTACTGATCACACTATAAGGTACTTTTTACTGCTACCAGTCACTCCTCCCAGCTACCTAAGGCCCTTAACAAAGGGTGTCCAATCTTACTGCATAAAATTAATATTAATACAAATGGTAGTTTGACCAAGAGCAAGGCTAAATAAAGAAAATATCTAAACTAAACTTTACTATATTCCTGACTGTATCTAACAGAATTACTATAACCTAAGAATGTACTAATAGAGTAAGGCAGATGTGGTGAATGGATCTTCTAGTAGTTGTCAGGTCCAGGGCAGAATGCAGAATGCCCTGTCTCACTAAGAGACTTTACAAAATAATATCTAAAATATTACTGCTGGGATAACTTGCAGAATGACATAATTTCTTGTCATCTGACCCTAGTTCCCAGGCAAAACAGCCATTGATGAAGCTGCCAGTATTTAGTATCTACCTGTAAAAATATACAGGCAATGGCTTCTCCTCAAATCTCTGGCAGATGCTGGAAGTCATAAACCAATTGCATTCATTCATGATTTCAAGACTAGGAATTCGTTCACCCTAAAGACAATACAGAAAGTTTCCAAATACAGACGTTGTCTCTCTTGCTGCATTGAAAACTGAAATATACCATCTTTTGTGGCCTAACCATAAAGTAATTTAATTTCAGTTATTTTTCTGAAGTCTTCTGGACTGAAATTAACCTCCTGTATTCCACTTTACATTCTTAAAATATATACATTTAAACAGTTACAATAGTGCATGTACATTTTTGTTCTGTTTCAGTAGGGAACACTGTGGATCCATTTTAAACACAAGTAGTTTACAAATACCTTTTCAACACACACACACACACACACACACACACACACACACACACACACACACACACACACACACACACACACATCTGTACAAGCAGTTTGATATACACATGACATACAGTTCTAATACATTTGTAACACAAGCATCTTATAAAATCATTTCGATATTCACCAATGACATATAATTATTTACAAAATTCCAGCTAGCTGGGCTGGCAGTATCTCGTTTCAACACACTTCTTCCCTCCTCGAAGACTCAAGCTAGTTTTTCAAGTGACCCTTGAAAAATGTTGCTTGAGAGGAATGAGTCTATCTGGGAATACATTACCCCATTCCCTGTCTTAAGATCCCAACTTTGCTGGCCCCATTACAGTGTTGCACTGTCATATCATTTGCCTGCAACCCTAGGCTCCACCACAGTAATTTGGGATTTTGCTGGCTGACTCCCTGTACCCATAGATCCCCCTCAGACTCCTTCTGCCTTCTACTGCAAATACTTCACACCAGAACCTTTTCAATACACACACATATAGGTTCATAGGTTCATACTAGGCTATCTGCCCTGAGGCAATTATAAGCCTAGCCCAATTCTGTATGGCTTACGCCACCCCTTGATTTGAGTACACTGTGCCCTTTTTAAGGTTTAGTTTACTGTGCCTCTGTCTAATAGTGACACGGGAGTAATCCCTGGGACAAACCTACGATCCCCCATCCACCTATCGAGATTCTTCTTGAAGAGATTCAGTGAGGTGCTCTGCCTCACATGAACTGGAATTCTATTCCAGAGCGAAGGGAGCCTCTGGGTTATGAACCTGTCCCTCCAGCAAGTTCTATTTATTTCTGTGCTGAGGTTCAAGTCCCTCGAGCATGTGGCTCTAAGGGATTTAGATTTACTGAGGTGGAGCATGTCCATTAATTCTGGATTTGACATAGCTTTGTATGTCAGGCATAGATCGCTCAAGTAGGCGGTATGCAACTGAGTAGAGCTGGAGTTTTTTTAACCAAGCAGCATATGGCATCTGTTTGAGACCCTTGATCGCCTTGGTGAGATACTTTTGGGGTCTTTCTAATTGCTGCAGGTGTCGGGTAAGGTACATCCCAAAAGGGGCATTGTATTCTATGATGGGCCTGATGAGGGATGAATAAAGGGGCACGATTACCTCTCTTGATCTAGATGTGAAACCCTTCGTGATGAGGTGGGCTATGTAGAAGGTCTTTCTAACCACTTTGGCAATGTGGTTTTCAAAGGAGAGATTGCTATCAACTTGGGTCCCCAGGTCCCTAATAACTTTCTCTGTACTTAATGGGTTTCCGCCTATGTGGTAATTTGTGGGCACATTGTTTTTGCCAAAGGGTATGACTATACATTTTTGGCATTTAGCTTTAAACCATGGCGCTGGCACCAGTTATCTGTCTCTGTGAGACCTTTTGAAGGATGTTTGTGTCAGCTGGAGAGTTGATTATGGCGCCAGTTTGCAGTCGTCTGCGAACTTGGTGAGCCATAGTCCTCCCACGCTTGCCTGTACCTCGGAAAAGTATATACCGAACAAGAGTGGTCCCAGGACAGAACCCTGTGGGACGCCACTTGTGACTGGTTTCAAGTCTGACATGGCTCCAGCAACTCTCACTCTGTGGGTTCTGTCTTTGAGCCAGTTTGCACCCATCTTGTGACATAGGGGTTTATATTTAAGCTGGATAGCTTATCTATGATGCCCGAGTGGGGTATTGTGTCAAATGCCTTTGCAAGGTCCAGATAGGCTGTGTGGACTACCTTCCCTTCATCTATGGCTTTGGTGACTGTTTCAAGAAGTCAACCAGGTTCAAAAGGCAGGATCTGCCCTTGACAAAGCCGAACTGGGTAGGATCTAGTGTCTGTAGGTCCCCAATGTCTTTGTTTATGAGCTCCATGATGATCCTCTCCATAGCCTTGCAGACTAAGCTAGTCAGGCTTATGGGGCGATAGTTTCCAGGGTCCGTAGAGGCTCCACCTTTGTGGAGTGGGACCACTGTTGCTGTACGCCATTCTGTGGGCACATATCCTGTAGTGAGGCTGAGATTGTATAGCTGTTTTATTTGAGGGATTAGTTCCTCTTGGAGTTCATGTAGGATGCAACCTGGGACGCCATCTGGTCCTATGGAAGCAGTGTTTTTTGCTTTGGAGAGGGCAGCCTTCACCTGAGCATCAGAGATGTTTGGGAGGCAGCCCTCTGCTGGGATAGATACTTGCTCTTTTGGGGGGGAGGGGTGGAGAAGTTTGCACTGAACCTGTCTGCCAGGATATTGGCGATGTCTGTGGGTTCAGTGTATTTTTTGTCGTTTAGAATCAACTCAGAACAAGTCTGGGAGTTGCATCCCAGGTTTCTAACATAACTGAAAAAAGCCTTATGATTGTCTTTGGTGTCCTGTGCAATTTTTCTCTCGAAGCTGGCCTTGGAGGATTTTATGAGGTATCATAATTTTTTGCTAGTACTGATCAGAAATGCCTTCCCTATTAGGGATTTTGCTCCATCATGTAGTAGCTTCCTCCTTCTGTTGTACAGTTTATTTATGGCAGGGATCCACCAGACTAGACGCCTGCCTTTGGATGATTGGGTCTTGGTTTTGTTTGGGATAGCATGATCCATGCATTCCTGGAGATGTCCGTAGAATGCGTTTATATAGGATTCTGCAGTTTGGGCCGTAGTTTCCACTGGTCCTGGGGCCTTGAAGGATTCCACTTCAGTTTTGAGAAGTGAGAAATTAGCTTTTGAGAAGTTTTTCACTGTGGTTTTCTGGGCTGGGGGTGGGGTCAGGATGTGGACATCCAGTGAAATTAATTTATGGTCTGATCTTACCAATGAGGGATATACTTCTGGTGTGGAGCATAGAGTCCCCATGTTGGTAATGATCAGGTCTAGTATGTTGTCCCCTCTTGTGGGAGTGGTGACTAGTTGTTCCATAGCATTTGAGTTTATAATTTCCAGGAACCTTTGGGCTAAGGTGCTGGGGCTTGAGTAGTGCTCCCAGTCAATGTTTGGGTAGTTGAAGTCACCCAATATAATGGTGTTTGGAGAGATCTTCATGTTCTCCAATGTTTTCAGGAAGCCGAGTGGGATTCCTGACTTTGAGAGGGTGGTCTGTAGGATGCTATAAACTGAAAAGCAGTCTTGCCCACTGTTAGTTGCACATGGATGGTCTCCGATACTTCGTGCAATGCCACTAACCTGGAGGTGTGGATATCCTTGATAAATATGGAAACTCCCCCTCCTTTTGTGGTTCGGTCCGGGTTTTGGGGCCGAAAAGCATGATATGAGGTATAGCCTGGTAGTGCTGGGGTGCTCTCTGGAGCCTTGAACCAGGTTTCTGTCACTGCACAGATATCGATGTTCTCCATACTGAGGAGAGCTTCGAGTGCGTGCATCTTGAGGTTAAGACTTCTGGCGTTTAGCAGCATTACCCTTAGTTTCTTGTTCCTTGTGCTGTCTATAGGGGTGGGTTTGACTTTTGAGTCTTGCCTAAAAAAGGCACTATGGGGGTGGCAAGAGCCTTTGCCAATATCCAAAAGCCCAGTGGTGACAGGTGCAAGCCGTCCCTAGCGAAGCAATGTGGCTTGTCGAGCATGTCATCCCAGGCTGACAGACACTGGATCCCCTTTGAATGACACCAAAATTTTAGCCAATTGTTAAAATCGATCATTTTGTCTTTGTACTGTGGCATCATTCTAGGTGAGGGTAAGATGCTGCTCAAGGTCAGGGTCATACCAGCCTGGGCTACATGATCAGAGAGCTCCTCTATGTCTCTTTTCATGTAGTCCAGGGAGGTACGTCTCAGGTCATTCACACCAGCATGTACAATGACTGAGTCATATTTGTATTTGCTTTGGAGTGACCTGAGTGCTTGCTATGTGGCGGATCCTAGCACCCGACAGGCAGCTCACCGTGACCTTCTCTTTATTCAGCCTGGTGAGCAGGACGTCAGTGTGTCTGACAATAGAGTCACCTATTACAAGAGTATCAGGTGTGTTATTCAGCCTTAAGGGCTGTGGCTGCTTGGCACACTGACTTTGTGGGCTATGTGTTGTGCGTGTTTTGTTTTGAGGTAGCGTTTGCTTGGATGTCTGCTTTGGAGGTCTCTGTTGCTTAGGTAGATTTTTATTTAGAGCCTCCGAGTATGTTTTTGTGTATTTATGTGTTTGGTTCGCTGATGTGGTGGGACTATGTGATACTGGAATTGTGTTGTGTGAGGTTACCTTCTCTTCCTGACTGGTTACACCAGTTTTGAGATGAAAAGCAGTTTGATATACATGACATACAGTTCTAATACATTTGTAACACAAGCATATTATATAAATCATTTTGCTATTCAGCAATGACATATAACTATTTACAAAATTCCAGCTGGTTGGGCTAGCAGTACCTCCTTTTGTCTCAGTAGGACCTTGCTGGTTCCCTAGAGAATGGAAGGGAAGTAATGGGTTTATGGATATATGTTGAATGAGAGCTCTGGGGAGTACAGAAAGAAATGTTAAAAATGCAAACAGTAAGGTAGACTTTAACAGAGTGTAGTAAATGGATATTGAAATATTATAATGTGAATAAGCCACTTGTGTTGCAAGTTATTACCAGACAGAATGGCATAGTAGATGTGATCCCATAAAATGATAAACTAGTTACCTATGGACCAACAGAATTTAAAAATGCATGAAAGAAATGATATAAAAAATCCTGGAATTTGTTTGCAGTAAATATGTCCATCTGGAGATAAACAAACCATTGCAACACATATTTTGAAGGTCTTGGTACAAGGTACCACTGAGACTGCAAAAGATGTCACTTAACCTGCAGAAGTGTGATAAGAAAATAGAAAACAAAGCAGGCAAGGAGCCCATATAGAAGCTGCATTAAACAGAGAATATTTACTAGGTAAAGAAGAATATTAGAAGAATGTGACATTTTTTTTGGGTAGTACTGCAATTATAAAACAGAGAAGAAAAAGACAGATGCACCAAATCAGAAATGCAGCTACTAAAAGAAGTGATAATGAGAGTACAGTCAAAGTCAAAGGCAAGGGATGGCACAGTGGTGCAGTGGCAGCATTGTCACCTCACAGCAAGAGGTTTTCTGGTTCAATTTTCGGCTGGAGTGCCTTCTGTGTGCAGTCTGCATGTCCTCCCTGCATTAATGTGGGTTTCCTCAGAGTGCTCCAGTTTCCTCCTATGTTCAAAGACACACATCTGAAACATTTCATAGGTTCATAGGTTCATAGGTTCATACTAGGCTATCTGCCCTAGGGCATTTATAAGCCTAGCCAGAATGTGTTTGGCTTTCGCCACCCATTTTAAATTTATTTTGCTATGCCCTTTTTCGAGGTTAGTATACTGTGCCTCTGTCTAACAGTGACACAGAAGTGATACCCGGGGTAAACCTACGATCTCCCATCCACTCATCAAGATTCCTCTTGAAGAGAGTCAATGAGGGACTCTGCCTAACCTGGACTGGGATTTTATTCCAGAGTGAAGGGAGCCTCTGGGTTATGAATCTGTCCCTCCAGCATGTCCTATTTATTTCAGTGCTGAGGTTCAAGTCTCTCGAGCGTAGCTCGATGGGATTTGGATTTTCTGAGGTGCAGCATGTCCATTAATTCCGGGTTGGACATGGCTTTATACGTCAGGCACAGATCGCCTCTGAACAGGCGGTATGCTACTGAGTAGAGCTGGAGTTTCTTTAACCGGCAGCATATGGCATCTGTTTGAGCCCTTTGATCCTCTTGGTGAGGTACTTTTGGGGTCTTTCCAGTTGCTGCAGGTGTCTGGTAAGGTACATCCCAAAAGGGGCATTGTACTCAATTATGGGCCTGATCAGGGATGAGTAAAGAGGCACGATGACCTCCCCTGATCTAGATGTGAATCCCTTCATGATTAGGTGGGCTATATAAAATGTTTTTCTAACCACTTTGACTACGTGGTTGTCAAATGAGAGATTGCTATCAACTTGGGTCCCCAGGTCCCTAATTACTTCTTCTGTAGTTAATGGATTACCACCTATGTGGTAATTTGTGGGCACTTTGTTTTTGCCAAAGGGGATGACTATACACTTTTTGGCATTTAGCTTGAGGCCATGGCTCTGGCACCAGTTTTCTGTTTCTATAAGGCCCTTTTGGAGGATGCTTGTGTCGGCTGGAGAGTCGATTATGGTGCCCAGTTTGCAGTCATCTGCGAACTTGGTCAGCCACAGTCCTTCCGTGTTGGCCTGTACCTCCGAGAAATATATACCAAACAAGAGAGGTCCCAGGACTGAGCCTTGTGGGACACCACTTGTAACTGGTTTGGAGTCTGACATGGCTCCAGCAATTCTAACCATGTGGGTTCTGTCCTTGAGCCAGTTTGCAATCCATCTAGTGACATAGGGGTTTATATTTAAGCTGGTGAGCTTATCTATAATGCCCGAGTGGGGTATTCTATCGAAGGCTTTTGCGAGGTCCAGGTAGGCTGTGTGGACCACCTTCCCCTCGTCAATGGCCTTGGTGACTGTTTCAAAGAAATCAACCAGGTTTAAGAGGCAGGATCTGTCCTTAACAAAGCCGAACTGGGTAGGATCCAGTGTCTGTAGGTCCCCAATATCTTTATTTATGAGGTCCATGATGATTTTTTCCATAGCTTTGCAGACCAAGCTAGTCAGGCTTATGGGGCGATAGTTCCCAGGATCCGTTGAGGCACCACCTTTATGGAGAGGGACCACTGTTGCTGTACGCCACTCTTTGGGCACATATCCTGTAGTAAGGCTGAGATTGAACAATAGTTTTATGTTTGGGTTTAGCTCTTCTTGGAGTTCATGTAGGACGCAGCCCGGGACACCGTCTGGTCCCATTGATGCTGTGTTTTTTGCTTTGGAGAGGGCGGCTCTTACCTGAGCATCTGAGATGTCAGGGGGGCAGCACTCTGCTGGGATAGATATTTGCCCTTTGGTGGGAGGGGAGTTTGTGCTGAACCTGTCCGCTAGGATGTTGGCAATGTCTGTGGGTTCAGTGTATTTTTTGTCATTTTGGACTAATTCTGAGCATATCTGGGAATTACCACCCAGGTTCCTAACATAACTAAAGAAAGCCTTGTGATTATCCTTAGTGTCCTGTGCAATTTTTCTCTTCAAGCTGGCCATAGACAATTTTATGAGTGCCCGTAGTTTTTGCTAATACTGATCAGTGATGCCTTCCTTTTGGGATTTTGCTCTATCATTTAGTAGCTTCCTCCTTCTATTGTATAGTTTGTTTATGGCTGGGGTCCACCAGACAGGACGTCTGCCTTTGGAGGATTGGGTCTTGGTTTTATTTGGGATCGATGTTCCATGCATTCCTGAAGGTGTTCATAGAATGCGTTTATAAAGGATTCTGCGGTCTGGGCCATATTTTCCACAGGCCCGGGGGCTTTGAAGGATTCCACCTCGGTTTTGAGGAGTGTGAAATTTGCTTTAGAGAAGTTTTTCACTGTGGTTTTCTGGGCAGGGGGTGGGGTCGGGATGTGAATATCCAGTGAGATTAGTTTATGGTCTGATCTTACCAGTGAGGGATAAACTTCTGGTCTGGAGCATAGAGTCCCCATGTTGGTGATGATCAGGTCCAGTACGTTTTCTCCTCTTGTGGGAGTGGTAACAAGCTGTTCCATAGCATTTGAGTTTATAAATTCTAGGAACCTTTGGGCTAGGGTGTTGGAGGTAGAGTAATGCTCCCAGTCTATGTTTGGGTAGTTGAAGTCGCCCAATATAATGGTGTTTGGAGAGACCTTCATATTTTCCAGTGTTCTCAGGAAGGCCGAGTGGGCATCTCCCTGGGCATCCTCTGAAAATTGGCTTAATTCCAAGACAGACTTTCCTGGTTAACAAATGATAAATAATAAGGGAAATTTCAGTCATTTTTCTTCTCGTAGGAAAATAGGTTATGCCCAAGGATTAATGTACAAATCTGACAACACAGTAGATTTAAGATGACTAAGAAGACAGATGATTGTGATGATACATGAGTTAGATCAGAAAACAGGAAGACTCAAAGCAAAGATATGGCAAGTATAACACACTGGCCAAAAATGCCAGCTTATGCAGGACAAATACTATAGAGTTGAGCCATATGCAGTTCATACAATGAAATCAACCCAAAGGAAGCAATGTTAGTATATCCATTTCCAGGAAAACCATGTGTGCATTCTCAAGACAGGGAATACTTTATGTTGTCATATCTGACAATGGTCTGCAGTGCAAAATTCAGTGACTCAGTTTTGTGCATTAGGGGTTGGTATAGTGGTAAATGTGTTTAATTCACAACCAAAATGTACAAGGTTTGATTCTCACCCTTAAAAGAGAAACTGGCTAGGCTTAAAATGGCCCATTAGTGCAGTTAGTCTAATATTTACATGTGAACCTGTATAGAGCTAAGTATGCACTATCCACATTCCAAACAACACTTGGATACAACTGTGCAAACAGTGGGAAGTGCTATCAGAAAAAGCTGCATCAATGGACATGAGGATTATCATCTCACCATTTTGAAATATAGGACTATTCCATTGCAGAGACTCAATCCCTCACCAGCTCAGTAGTTAAAAAGATGAAAACAAATTACCTATATCAGCTACAATATTAATGTCTGAGAAGCAATAAAAAAGTAAAAGAGATCCTAGAACAGAATCAGATGAAATCAAAATGCCATACCTATAAGTCAGAAAGGTAGGAAGCAGTAAACAAACTAAGAGCACAAAAGCTATGGGAAAGAGTGCAGTTTAGACATGATGTAGCTTGTGAAGCAGCAGAACCAAGGCCAAGAGTTAAGCACTGGGAAGATGGACGCTGTAGAGGAGGGATCAGAGATGTTTTACAAAGATAATATGTTGAAATTCAAGGAAGAACAACCAGAAATATCACGACCAGTACAGCCATAAGAAAATAGAGACTCTGAAATTTGTGACAATCAGGGTTGGGTTAGAAATTCAAGGTCACATGGACTGCCTACCGCAGGTCAGTCAGTTTATGCAATTACTGAATGTGTGATTCAGAGACACCTTTAGCTCGTGTAAATTCTCTAGATACTTAGTATTTTTATATACCTTGATGGGAATTGACCCTACTTGTAACTCAGAGCATAATTAAAATTAATGAAATTAGTTTTGCTTCATTCTTTGATGTTAGATTAAGGTGCACTTCTGAGCACCCACAATATGCCCAGAAATGCCTCCTTGTGTAGTTCATATGGGGTTACATGTATTGGTAGCATATTTAAGTATACTTGTAAATTGTGTTTTATTAGTCCTGTTGCTCCTACTGCTACTATTGGAATTGCCTGTGTATCTTTCTTTTACATTGCTCCCATTTCTACTTACAAATCCTGGTATTTTAAAATGTTGTGTCTCTCTGTACAAAAGACTTTACAATTTCTGAGTGTAGCAATTTCAGTAATTGTCTTATTTTCTTGGACTACTACATCTGGTTTTCTTGCATCTACCTTTTGAACTGTTGGTAACAGATAATCCCAAGTGATATAAACTTCCGAACTGTTGATAAAGTGTTATTTTGCAGGTCTCTGAATTCCTCTTTTTCACCAGCAGTGCTAAGAGCTCTTTATCAAACAAGCACTCATTCAAACATTCACACAGACCCACAAACAAACACATACACACGTATACACAGACACACACACACACACACACACACACACACACACACACACACACACACACACACACACACACACACACACACACACACATTCATTATCACATCATTGCCTCACCCATTCATTCACCCACATGGACAGTCTCTCTCACACACACACACACACACACACACACACACACACACACACACACACACACACACACACACACACACACATTATCACATCATTGCCTCACTCATTCATTCACATAGATGGACAGTCTCTCTCACACACACACACACACACACACACACACACACACACACACACACACACACACACACATTCATTATCACATCATTGCCTCACTCATTCATTCACCCATATGGACAGTCTCACACACACACACACACACACACACACACACACACACACACACACACACACACACATACACATGCACGCACACACATTCACATAGATCCTTCCGCTCTCCATCCACTATCTAACCCAACTAAAACCACCCAAGCAAATGCACATTTACACAAACTCAAACAGTTATATACCTGTAGACAGGCACACATTGCCAGACATATGTACACATACTTAGAGTTATAACTGACCTATCTAGTGCCTAGTGCAGCA
This sequence comes from Protopterus annectens, assembly GCF_019279795.1. Lineage (NCBI taxonomy): Eukaryota > Metazoa > Chordata > Ceratodontiformes > Protopteridae > Protopterus > Protopterus annectens. The sequence continues at coordinate 660,862,835 of NC_056729.1, read as the reverse complement.
TCTCAATCTGGTACTCCCTAACCCCTAAGTAGAGGGGCAAATAAAAACAGTCCTGTCTCTAAGCTGAGAATACCAAAAATAATTCTGCCTAATCAGCAACTGCTGATAATGACCTTTAACATCTCACACTTGGGGCAGCCACCCCCCTTTGCACCACTCAGTCTACACCTTTGTGCACACTCACACCACCCCACTACTACATCTCTACTAAACTCTACTAAACTTTCCTGCAAAACTGCTTATCTCACTGACTTCAGTGGATGATTGCTGTCTTTTTGCCAAGTTAATTTTCTTGCCTGACTATGCTAACTTAATGAAAAGATTTGGCAGAGGGAGAATACATGGCTACTTAGCATTAATTGTTCTCCCGGACTGCCTTATTTTCATTTAGCACAGCTGGTGGATCCACCCATCATGCTGATTCTTTCAGATCACAGAAAAAAAGCACTTTAGTGAGGTTGGCTACTTGCAGTAACACTTTGACTCCCATGACAAGACTTACGTGTAGACAGAGGCTCCCCTAGTCAAGCCTCCAAGGAAAGTGCTTGAGTAGCTGTCCAACAAGAAAGGTCACACACCCAGAGAAAGCAGTCCTCTTAAAAATTACAAAGTTTGAATACAACTCAAGAAGCCAGACAAAATAAATCCACATTCTGAAAGATTGCCAAAGACTGAGAAGTAAACATTTATTAAAAAGTCTGTTAAATATGAATAAAGATCTGTTTTGATGTAAAAATATATATGATTATCACAGAGTTAATTATAATTGAAAATGATCAATGTCAGTCATGCTAGCGGTAAAATAGCATATTGTATAACTAGAAAAAAATGGGATGCAGTATATGAGACTTATATTTATAAATATCCTAATACCTATTTACAGGAGGTCGAAAGCCATTTGGTAAAACCAGAGCCATTTGGTGTAAAAAGGCATATTGTGCAAGTTTTGCCATGAAAGCCATATTGCCTAGAAAATGCCCAAAGCCTTTCTAGTTCACAGGTCACGTTTATTTCAGAACTCTGAGTGCCTTGATTCTTCTTAGTCTTTGTTTCTTTTTCATAGTACACTTCCAGCTACAGAGAAACTAAGAAGCAATAAAAAGTAAGAGATTATTAAGTAATAATTCATTATACTCTAGACGTTTCTCTATTATACAATTCATTGTCCACTTCTGCGCTTTCCCAGGGATAATCAGTATGAAATGAGTAAGGTAAATATATATGTTTACAGGTACAGTAATAAAAATAACAAGAAAAGAGTACAATTAAAACTCTGAAAACTTTGTTACAACTTCATATATAAAATAATAAACTGCAGTTACTACAACTCCATCTTGGGGATTCAGAAAGAAGCCAAATGCTCACATTAAGTGCTGTAGTAAAAAGGCCCCATTTCCACAATGCAGTACTGGCATATTCAGGGCGGCCGCAGTGGTGCAGCGGTTAGCATTGCAGCCTCACAGCAAGAGGTTCTCTAGTTCGATTCTCGGCTGGGGTGCCTTCTGTGCAGAGTCTGCATGTCTTCCCTGTGGTCACGTGGGTTTCCTCCCAAAGACATGCTGTAGGTGGATTGAACACTCTAAATTGGCCTTATGCATATGTGTGTGCCTTCCATGGAAGGTTGGGTGTTGGGCTGGCAACTCGACACTGTAAAACTCGACTGCCAATCATGAGCAGACAGGTGATCTGCTGTGGTGACCCCTAACAAGGAAAAGCCAAAAGAAGAAGATGTACTGGCATATTCAGAGACACATTAGCTGCTATGAATAAAGATCTTATTATTAGCTAATCTGCATGTCTTTGAATTGTTGTTAACTACTGCAAATGCAGATCAGCATCGTGTTAGAACAGGCACCCCCCCCCATTCACTCTCACACACATTCAAAGACATACACACATGCCATACTCATACCTGTCCCTGTGCTGTCAGAATGTCCCCAGTGTCTCCTTTTTGCTGCCTCACAAATCATGGATGTTTACAATCAATCAATCATTAAAGCTAGACATTAGTGTTTCGCACTTCATACTATTTGGTAAATCCATGGTAGTGCAAAAGCTGTTATACTAGTGACTTTTAAGGTTCTAGAACGAATAACTAAAATTCATCCCTGAATCTGTCCCACCATTCATTTTGGCTTTGTCTTGATATCTTGCACTAAGAAGTTGAGAGGTATGCTTAATGTTCCTTGTCATTCTCCCTTATGTCAAGAACAATAGCAGGCATTGAATAATTCCCCGATCCTTGTTATATGTTAAAAAAACCCTGCTGCAATAACTTATCGATTATAGCAGCAGCAAATGCTGAGGTTTCTTATGGCAAGAGTGCATGGTTTGAGGCCTTTTCTGCTCTCTTTGTACTTTATGTATTATGTATTTTTTTTAAGTCTTATTTTTTTATTACATTATAGATCTGGTGTGCAGTGGTGGTAAACTACTCCCTCACTGTGACCTCTCATGCAGACACACACTGGCATATGCATCCCCTCACACACCCCCACACTCACATACCCCCTAGCACTTCCTGATCACTAAACCCCTGTGCACTTACCTCTAGCCTAATGGACAAATATGACCTTTATAATCATGTTCATTACCATGAGCAGCCAAGTGCAGCAATGCGAATTGCAGCCAAGCAGTTGAGAAATGCCTTACTGCACACAGTTTCACGACAGCACATGACTAATTAGCATATACCTCCCCACCAGAATGCCTCTATAGCATATAGCATAGCATGACTATGGATACAGCCCACTGTGGTACTTCATGTCTTCAGTGGTAGAGTCGCCTCTGAAGTTTAAAAAGTGTCGAGAGGTGTAGACCTTATGTTCACTTCATGGTAACCTTTCTGAATTCAGGCCACATATAAAATAATAAACAAATACATTTATCTAAAACTACAACTGCTGACAAACAGTTTTGCACATAATGCTTTATGGGATCAATCTATTATTCTATTCTGAACTGACTAATATGTCCTTTATTATATGACATCATAAGTGAGACTCTTCATCTAGTACCTCAAAAGCCTGTCTTTCAGTAGCACCTTAAAGCTTATGTTGACATTGAAACCAGGGTGGAAGTGTGTTTAAATGTGTGTTCTTATTAATCCTCTAGCAGAAAGTTGTAATTTGTCTCTTATTTTGAACATAAATTCTGTATATTCTTCCATAACTTAGCAGGTAGTAATGGCGTAATATCAAAAGAAGCTCTCACTTTAATGATACCATACTACTAATGTATCCTCTTCTACCTCTTCATCCTAGTAGCCAACACTTGCTACTTTTTCTTTTCCCTTTTAGTGTCCTTCCATTACATTCTCATCTCTCTAATACTAATCATCTCTCTCCATGTCCATCATTTTCTCTCCTGCACATTACTCCTCCCCATCTCGTCCTATTAAGTCTGTGTATTTTATTTATTTATTTATTTGACATTTGTTTACCAGGCTGGTCCAACTGGGTCTACAGAACCCATTTTCAGTGGAGGCCTGGGGAGAAAAGCTCCACATACAGTGCATTACAAACACGTTATAGTCCAAAAAACAATTCAATTGACAGGAGGAATACTATACAGAAATAAGTTGATAGAACATAAGTTAGGTTACAAGATATACTACACATCTGTTCAGTTCTATAGAGTTATAGCATTATAGACAAATTTAGTCATTTTACCAGCATATACATAGCCTATGAGTAGATAAAGTGTACAAAAGTAGTATGTAGGTAGTACAATGTATGACATTGGTTGTTATAGTACATGAAAATTAAAATGTTTGTTAAAATTAGGAAAATAATAGCAGAAGAGTTAGTGATGCAGAAAGACAGTGAGAGTTAAGAAGAATAGAAACATTACAGACTGAGCAGTAGTTTAAGGATATGGTATAGAAACAAAGAAGGAGTTGCAAGAGACATTAGGATCTTGTAGACTGTGAAGGAGTGAGATGCGACAGAAGAAGAAAATGATGCTAGTGTGGAAGAGGAACAGCTGAGCATTAGGCTGGATTTATACAGGAACAGAGACATGTATTCTTGAGATGATATTTGAAAAAGGTTTTAGAGTGGGTTAGGCCAGGTATAAATCTGGTAGCTAGAGGTAGCGAATTCCATAGTTTAGAGACAGAATATGAATACAGAGAATAACCTGTTTTTTTTTTTTGGATTTTAAGATAGCTAAGAGATTTTTGTCTTCTGAATGTAGGGATCTACTTGGTGTATAAGGTGTGACCAAGCTGGCTAGTGCAGGGCAGGCAGCAGGCTTGAAAATAAGGTTGTGCAAAGTGGTTAGCTGAATAAAAGCAAGTTTGTTGGGAAGTTCAAGTTACTTAAGTTCTAGTAGCACTTTACAGTGATCTCTGTGATATCTAGAGTTTGTGTTAAACTTAGCTACTTTGTTGTAGCTCTGTTCCATCTTGCTTAGGTAGAAGTTTGTAAATGAGTTAGGATAGGGGCACCGTAAGGAAGGAAGGGAAGTAAAAAGGTTTTTGCTAGGGTAACTTTGGTTGCTGTAGTTAAGAAATGTTTGTTTCTATATAGCAGTCCCAGTTTTGATGAGTTTTCTTTATATTTTGCGGTTAAAGGAAAGTTTGTTTATTTATTTATTTATTTATTTGACATTTGCTGACCGGGAAAGTCCAACTGGGAAAAAGCCCTTTTTCAGCAGAGGCCCAGGGAGAAAAGCTCCACAGTACGAATATAAAAAGATACATGTTTCAATAAATGTATAATACAATAAGGTTGGCAAAATGTAACATAATGATAGAAAAGAACAATAGAGACTAAAGGAAAATTATATAAAACAAATATGCAGTATGTTGATTGTATACTAATTGAAATCAACAGAAGGAGAAATATGTTAAGGAAGGATAGAAGAATAAAAATAAGAGAACAGATAAAGTAGGAACTAGATTCAGGCAGGGTGGTTACAGTGACATTTCCAGGAGTGATTCAGATATTTTTTGAGAGATTGCTTGAATTTATAGATTTGAGGTATGCTTCTCAGGTTCATAGGAAACTTGTTCTATAGAATGGGGGGAGAGTAACTATATAAGTTCTGTCCAGCAGACTTTTTAGGTTTATGAATCTGTAACCAATATCGAACTGAACTCCTTAGAGATCATGGAGAGTTTTAAAATGAGACTAATGAGGACATGCTAGGGAAGGAAGAAGGCTTATTGATGACGGAGTGGATGATGAGCATTTTGGTAACTTTAAGTTGGTTAGGGAACTCTAGCCAATTGAGTGGTCTAAGGGCATGACAGAGGTGTGATTTGGATGGCAGATTAGCAGCAAATCTAGTTACTTTACTATAGGTAGTTTGAAAAAATTGTGAGCTGTAGAATTGGTTAGGAATAAGATAAGCATTTGCTAGTTAGATTCTGGTATCAGGATTGTGGAACCTTTTGTTTCTATATAGGAGACCAAGCTTTTGGTGGGATTTCTTAATATAGTGATGTATATGAAGGTCAGTTGTTAGTTGATCATCTATGACTACTCCAAGGAGCTTAGTCTGACTAACAGGGGTGATGTTAGTATTATTCAGTAAAAAGATGTTAAAAGAGGATTTGAGTTAGAAGAGGGGGTTTGGGGAGGAAAAGTAAGAGTTTTTTTTCTTTTTGGGATTAAGTCTTAGATGGTTATTAGTAAGCCATGTTTCAGTTTGTTTGAATGATGTTTGCGTGCGGATAAGTCGTTCAGTAGGATTGTCAGCTATAGATATAATAGTAGAGTCATCAGTGTATTGTATTATGGAAGACTGAGGACAGGATTTGTCTAGTTCATTAGTAAAGATATTAAAAAGAAGGGGTCCAAGAATAGAACTTTGTGGGAGACCAGTTTTGATGGGGGAAAAAGGAGAAACAGCAGAGAGCCATTTGATGAACTGCTGCCAATCAGAAAAGTAGCTCTTAAACCAGGAGATTGTTGCTGAAGAAAGATTAAGTTGGGATAGCTTTGAGAGAAGTAAAGGGTGGGAGACGGTATCAAAGGCTTTTGACAGATCTAAGAAGAGACAGGACACAAGTTTATTATTCTCTCTAGCTAGGGAAATAAAGGAAATGAGAGCAGTAGAGGTGCTATGGTGTGGGCGGAAGCCATGCTGAGTAGGGGTGATCAGGTTCCAATGAATGAGGTAGGCCATGGGGTTTGTATATACAGTGTTCAAGCATTTTTGAGAGGGGAGAATGTATGGTAATAGGTCGGAAGCTAGAAAGTTCTGTAGAATTTCCACCTTTGTGAATAGGTATAGTAAATAATTTTCTCCAAAGATTAGGAATAGTAGATTCAACAATAGAGTGGTTTATGAGGATAGAGACATGGCGTCTATATTACAAGATATAATGCTCAGGTAATCAAACATCTAAACATCAAACTTGTAATATTGAACCCAAAAATGTCGAACTGAGCAGGAAAACACATCAGTTGGCCATGCAAAAATAAATAAATAACTTTACACCCAAACTAAGTGGAAGGCTTCAACCTCAGGGGGGCCACCCCTAACTAAATATACCAAGTCCAAGATCGTTCTACAGTAGATAAAATGGCAAAATCCTGCGAACGACCAAGGGAAATCTTTCCCTGTGTTAAATTGTCCACTTGCTGTTTTTGCTTTCGATATTACATGTTCGATGTTTAGGTGTTCGATCACCTAAGCATTCAGTCTTGTAATATAGGGCTGAGACAGGATATGCTATAGATGTAGCAGCAGGTTTTAGAAAGAAAAATGTCAGACTGTCAGCTGATGAGGAGCAGGTTTTAAGTTTGAGAAGAATGTTTTTGATGTAACTTGTAGGAACTGGCCTAAGAGAGAAAGGAGGGGGTTGTTGTTGAGGAGCTATGGGTGGTAAGAGATTAGATGAGTTAGACATCTGCAAAAGTTTGCTTATGGTGTCAATGAAGTAAGAATTGAATATGGAAGCAGTTTCAGAGGGATTATTGTTCGGGCAGGGATTAGGTGTTGAGGGATTGTCTGGGTCGAGTATTTGGTTTATAGCATTCCTAAATATTTTAGAATTCCTTGATTGTGTAGACTGAGGTTGAAGTTAGAAATTTATTTTATCATCATTAATATGCTTTTTGGTGAGATTACAAAGTTCCTTATATTTTTGGAAGTTTGAGTGAAATTTAATCCTGGACCAGAGTTTCCGGGCAGAGTCTCTTTTTAGTACAATAGACCGAATAGAGTTAGTTAACCAGGGTGTGTTATGGGATTTGATTTTAACAGTTTTAGAAGGGGTGAGAGAGTTAAGTGTATTAAGGAAAAATTGAGTTAAAATGAGACACAGCTTCATAATGAGGTAAGGTAAACAGGAAGGCCCAATCAGTACCTGAGACAGCATTATTGAAAGTCTCAGGATTGAAGGTAGTTAGATTCAAGCATTCTTTAAATTTGTGGGGTGTAGGAATATGGGCAGAGAGTCAGAGGATACTTATAGGGCAGTGATCACTAATGGAGTTAAGTAGTATTTCTGGGGTGCGATACAAGTTGGGGTTAGAGACTAAAATCCAGTCAATGATAGAACTAGTATTAGTATGTTTATGATGGAAAGTGCGAGATGAGATAAGTTGTGGGAAGCTAAAATGATTAATGCAGTTTTTAGGGGAATTACAGCAGAGAGTAGACCAATTAATACTAACATCACCTAGTATTATAGTCTCATTGGGTATATGGTCTGACATCCAATTTAGAATCTGTTGTAGTAGGGGTATATTACCACCTGGTGGTATATAAATGGCAACTATTGTTATGGTTTTGTAACTGTTAGGTTTAAAGTTGGCAATAAGAAGCTCAACAGGTTGAAAGGAAGGAGAAATATTAGAAAGGGAGTAAGGGCAATGAGGTCTGACTACAAAATATCGACTCCAACCAAGTTTTTCTGCGTTCTATCAAGGCAAAGAATGTTGTATCCTAGGGTGAGAATTTCATTATCAGTGTTATCTGGTTTAAGCCAGGTCTCAAAAAGAGTTAGGGGAATATTGAGCTATCCATGAGTGAAAGTCTGTAATTGTGTTAAGGATACTGTGGATGCTGATGGAGTAGAAAGATAGATGCTTTGGAATTAAGTTAGGTGTGAGCAGAGGGATTTGTGGAGCAGTGGAAGGAGACTGTATGTTAGTGTGAGGACCTGGATTAGGGTGAACATCTCCAGAGAGTAGTAGGGTGTTAAAAAGGTGGAGGAGAAAGAAATAAAGATGTAGGAGAGATACATTTTTGTTTTGTCCTGTAGAGTAGATTGATTACAGGAGACAGTTTACTTTTGGGCAGAGTATGTTCTGTACAGGAGAAGAGTGAGGGTGATATAGAATAGCAATGATGGGTTTGGAGTTGTGTGATGATAGGATAGGATGTTGGAAACAGGGTTGGTAAATTAGTTGAGTGAGTTATGAGGTTAGGTTATAGAACAGTAGAAGAAGAGTAGATAAGATGAAGGGGTGAAGAGAGGATGAGAAAAGAGTAGTAGGCATATTGGTAGTTTATAACTGTATGATAAAGAAGAGGTAACAGCGAGTGTGAATGAAAGAAAGGCTATATGAGAAAAAAGGAAGATAGGAGCGGGGTGAGGATAGAAGATGGGTGGAGACTAGTAAGAGTTAAAAAGGTAGGAGGAGAAAAAGGAAGGAGAGGAGGATTCTGATAGGGTAGGGTTATAGGAGATTGGCTTACAGAAGGGGTGGGATTATGGTAGTTACCTGTAAAGGAAACTGATGTGGGGGTGGGTGGAGATGAGGGTAGTGTAGGGGAGTATGACCCAGGATGCAGCAGGCAGCAAAAGTGAAAAAAAAACAATATGTAGAGCAGAAAAAGATGGCTGAGAATGAAGTCACTAGACAACTAGCATGGAAAAAAGGTGAATATAAGAACTGAATAACTAGAAAGGAAATGCAAGAAAAGAAAATAAAGACAGTTGAGAGTAACCCAGTAGAACAGGACAAGGAAAGATCAGTAAAAAGGGGAATGAATTGGTCAGAAGTAAGAAGACAGGAAGAGGATAAAATATTAAAGGAGAGACACAATAGACAAAGTAGTAGAAAGAAAAAAATGTCAGAGAGAAATATAAGGGCAACAGAGAAGATATAGGATGGAGGAGGGAAAGGGGAGGTCTGGCTTGGAGGTGTGCTAGTGACCTTACAAAATCAAAACATGACAAATAAGGCAGGGAGAGGCTAAATATTAAACAAATTTCACAAAGTTAGCAAATGCAGCGCTGACTTAATTCTGTTTTTGTACAGGATGTAAAGCTTGGTAGGGAAGGTAAAAGCAGCTAAGTTTTCTACTTCACAAAGTTAGCAAATGTAGTGCTGTCTAAATTCTGTTTTTGTACAGGACGTAAAGCTTGGTAGGGCAGGTGAAAACAGCTGAGCTTTCTGTTTCACAAAGTTAGCAAATGTAAATGATTACTCCTAGAAGTTTGGTTTCTTGCACTATTTCTATGACAGTGTTGTCAGTTGCAAAGATGTTGAAATGATCGGTGATGGGGGACATATTTTTATGGTGGCTAGTGCAGGGCAGGCAGTCGGCTTGAAAATAAGGTTGTGCGAAGTGGATAAAAGCAAGTTTGTTGGGAAGTTCAAGTCAATTTACTTCTAGTAGCATTTCACAGTGATGTCTGTGATATTTAGAGTTTGTGTTAAACTTAGCTACTTTTTTGTAGCACTGTTCCATTATGCTTTGGGTAGAAGTTTGTGCATTAGTAAGGATAGGGGCATCATAAAGAAGGGAGGGAAGTAAAAAGGTTTTTGTTAGGGAAACGTTGGTCGCTGTAGTTAAGAAATGTTTGTTTCTATACAGGACTCCCAGTTTTGATGAGTTTTCTTTATATTTTGCTGTATATGGTGGTCGAAGGAAAGTTTATTGTCAATGATTATTCCTAGAAGTTTGGTTTCTTGCACTATTTCTATGACAGTGTTGTCAGATGCAAAGATGTTAAAATGATCGTTGACAGGGGAGGTGTTTTTAGGGTGGAAGAGTACTAATTTAGTTTTCTTTGAATTAAGAAAGAGTTGGGCATTTCTTGGCCAGAATTTGACTGCAGTAAAGGACTGCTGAGTTTTTGAAAGCAGTTCTGGTAGTGATTGAGCTGTACAGATTATAGTGGAACCATCAGTGTATTGAATGAGTGTTCCAGGGTGTGAGGAAGTGTGACGGTTGTTAGTGAAAATGTGGAGGAGTAGGGGTCTGAGGATGGAGCCTTGAAGAGCTCCAGTAAGATTGTGGAGAAAGGGTTTGTTGGACCATTTCTCTGTTTATTTATGATCCTCAAGGTAGCTCTGAAACCATTACTGTGTTATGTGAGAAGCCTAAATTACACAGTGTGTTCAGTAGTAGGGAGTGAGAGACCATGTCAAAGGCCTTAGAGAGCTCAAGGAATACTGAGGCTGTATAGCATCCTCATCTCCAGCCTTGTTCACAGTGTTTGTAAAGGATAATAAGGCTGTAGTTGTGCTGTGACTGGGTCAGAAACCATGCTGGGTTTGGGTTAAAAGATTGTTTTGCAATAGGTATTGCATTATCAGCTGATGGATACCTCTCTCGAGAATTTTGGATATGGGTGACAAGATGGTTATAGGATGGAAATTGGTTAGTTTAATAGAGTTGCCTCCTTTGCAGATGGGGGTGATGTGAGATTGTTTCCATCTGGTTGTACTTCTGATGTGGATAAAGACCTGTTTATAAGGATACTTACTGGGTAACTGATTGAGTTGGCAGCCAGATTGAGATAGTGTGGTGGAAGATTATCAGCTGAGGTGGAACAGGGTTTTAGTATTTGTAGCAGTTTCTTTATGGTGTTTGTGGTTATGGACTGAAATGAGAATGGGGTTAGTATGGCATTTTGTTAAGTAGGAGGAGTTATTAATGATAGGATTAGAGGTAGTAGATTGTAGAGCATCCGTGCGTAAATAGGTTGAAGGGTGGGGCATCCAGTGTTAGGGGTGTTAGTTGGTTTGCTGTTGATTTTAGGAAGTGCTTGTTAAAGTTTTTGGCTATTTGTGATGGAGGGGTATCAGGTGATGAGGTGTGATCTCTATTTGTTCCAGGGTTGAGTAGAGTAGATATGGAACTCCAAAAATTTGGGGTGTTGGGTTTCTGCTGGACTTGAAGCTGGAAATAGTATGATTTCTTATCTTTGTTGATTAATTTTGTAACTTTGTTATGCAGTGTTCTGAAGTTGATATGATTTTGTTGTTTTTTGTTTAGTTTCTGGGTTTTTCAGGCTAGGTCCCTTTGCTTCATCAGGTGTTTACATTTCTTAGAGAGCCATGGGGCTGAGTTATTTTTGGTTCTTTTCATATGATTGGGGGCTTGGGTATTAAGTATGTGAAGGAAGGTGTTATAAAAGTATAGGATGACATCATTAAGGGGTAGTAATTTAAGGGGTGTCCGTTCTATTTCATGTAGGAGATTGTTGAAGTTATGCTGACAAAAACTCATTTTACCATGTGTACTTTTAGTTGTTGATAGTTTGTTCTAATTTTGGCATTAGAATATTGTATTAGTTCTTATCTCCATGTATTATTAGAAATCTAGTCAAATATTTGAATAACTATATTTTAGTTTACTTGACATAGACTGTCCACTTCTATGTGTGCTTTGCTGTTTGCAGTACGTATTGTATTCTTGATCACAATTTCTCCTAGCAATATTCTATAGATATATTCCAGTATGTTGTTGGGGTTCTCATCCCCTTGTAAATAAGATACACCCCAATCTATTGTAAAGAGTTTTATCTGTTGTGAGGCTTTTCTACATTGTATATACTTACTTATCAAGTATTGTAAAATGTTTTTATATGTGTTTGTGTAGCCTTTCTCCCTAACTCATTGTAAAATATGTAATCTGTTGTAGGGCTTTTCTCTCATTGCACATAATTACTCATTAACTATTATTCAAATGTATTTTGAATTTGCTGTGAAGCTTTCCTCCACCGGCCTTTGCTGAAAATGGCTCAGTGGCTCAGTCAGACTTTCCCAGTTACCAAAGTGCAAAAAAAAATATATATATATATCCATTATATTAACTAGAATTAATATAAAGTACATACTGCTGATATAATAATGTTTACTCTGTTAAAGTCGTAATAGTTTATGTTTGTAAAAGCAATTATACTTCTTATATTATGAAAAGCATACCATACATTCACAGTTTAAAATCAGGACAGACTTTAAAATATCTATGACAAACATCTGGATGCAGAAATGTATCTCTTTTCTCTTTATACTGACAGTGGCCAAATATTCCACATATGAGTACACTTTTGCATAGTATATGAAAAGTTATTGTTTATGAAAGGATGCTTCAGAATAGCTTTTAAATTGTTTTATGTACTATAGCATGTGGGCTCACCAATAATCTGAAACAACTTTTGTTTCCCTGACAAAATTCACCATTTATTAGTTATAATACTCCATATGCCATGAATGGATTTTTAGTGTCATCTGACCTCTTGCAAGTAATGGCAGTGATTGAATAAGGTGCTTAAATACCTTCTCTGTCAAACAGAATATGTTTTATGTTCTAAATAATTATAATAGTTTTCTTACATGCCCTCTCCACAAATTGTTTGTAAGTTCTGGAACATTTTCTTCCAGCATATTGGCACCTATTGTAAGCTATGAGGTCCTATCCAGATGGGTTTGTATTACATTATTCTTCATAAGTTGAGATGTGGATCAAATACATGCAAATAGGAGGTCTTTTAACTGAGGTATATGGGCTTGTGAAATTCAGAATATATCTAAGACTCAGAATAATTGCTAGATATAAGATGTTATTTTTAATTAATTAACCAGCTCCAATGGTATAGAGTCATAAAGCTCTGATATATGATTGAGCCAATCTGAGTACAATTAGCAGCTTGAGCTAATGTTGGAGCTGGTATGGAGAAGACAGGAGTGATACAGCTTAGCCAGCTTACCTCCCTTTGGGAAGAGGGTGTGTGAGTGAGTGCTTATGGTGCATGTTACCATGTTAGAGTTCCTATAGGGAAGCAGAGACCAAATGGGACTGTTGGCCTCAACTGGGCAGGTCAGTCTTGAAGGCTACATTGCTTATGGAAGTGAGTGACACATCTCCAGTGATCTCTACTACATGCTGAACTTTGAGCAGGTTGCCATGCATGCAAAATGGGAATAGGACTTAAAAATGGAAACCTTGTAGTTCGGCATGGGTTGCAACCCCAATCCCAGTCCTCTCAACTCTCTCTCTCCCCAAGGAATGAAAAGACATAAGGCTGTCACCAGTGGGAAAATGAATGTATCAGTAAAACAGCTGAGAAAATCTATGGAGGAGCAGAGCAGAAACTGAAGAAAAAAGGATTTATTGAGGATTTTGATTTTGTGGAAATGAATAAACAACAGATTGTAATTTCTAAGTTATAGTAATGCATCCAGTTTAGTGCAGCCCTTCACATCTCAAACAGATAATTCCAGTACTCATTTTTTGGACATAACTGTTTACAAACAATATGCTGCTTTGGATATATAAGGAAACTTTGATAAATAAATATATATAGGAAGTTACTAAAAAGAAGAGGTGCATACGCCCCCTTTTTTCATCTGCCAATACTGCCAACACGCCAGAAGATAATGGCAATAATAAAGACATAAAATGGCATTTCTCATCACCTGCATCGTATAGGAAATGTTCTAAATAATAAAAGGAACATTTTATCAGGGAAACCAAAATTAGTTCATTCTATTTATAATACTTCATGTTCTACTTTGAGTAAAAACAAAAATATAGAAACAATGCTGCAATATCAAATTGTAAACAGTGAAAGTCCATATACTGCCAAACAGGGTAATTATACATTTAAAATTTGTGTCTCTTGAAAGCATACCACCGACGCACGCATGTTTATATCCAACTGCAGGTCAGAGATCTCATTTAAAGATGTGCACTGACTGTAAATGTGAAGGCATGGCATACCTTGCAGCATGTAAGAAATGCAATGCATTTTACATAGGTAAATCATTATGAAGGTAAACAAGAATTGATACGGACACTGCTAAGAGTTAGAGTTAGAGTTAGAAAAAGTCACCCCACAATGCACTGTATAAGCATTCTCCTGAATATAATGGATGTGCAGAATTTGTGTTCAAAGTAACAAGCCAAACAGAACTTTCTGGTGAGGTGACCAGAATGCATGACTAGAGAGAAAGGAATAACATTAGTTTGTAATTGTAAACTGCAGTAATGGCTTGAATGTCAACATAAACTTCAAACCCACATTGAAAGATGGGCATTTAAGACACTAATCAGATGAAAAATGTCAGCTATGACGTCATGAAGTAAAGGATATATAAGTTTGATCATAGGTTTATAGGTTGGTACTAGGCTACCGGCCCTAGGGCCTATACAAGCCTAGCCATAACAATTCCCTGGCTATTTCTTCTCACACTATTTACTTCCCTGGACCCCTGTCTAGCAGGGCAACTGACGTGATCCCCGGGGTGAATTTTCTCTCTCACATCCAATCATCAAGGTTCCTTTTGAAGAGGGCCAAAGAGGCGCTCTGCTTGACATGTATGGGCAGTCTATTCCAGTGTCTGGGGAGTCTCTGGGTCAGGAACCTATCCCTCCAGCATGTTTTGTTTATTATGATGACAAAGTTTAGATCCCTGGAGCATGTGGATCTGAGGGATTGGGATTTCTTTAAGTGTAGCATGTCCAACAGCTCTGGGTTTGACATGGCCTTGTATGTAAAGCAGAGATCGCCTCGGAGTAGACGATATGCGACAGAGTATAGCTGGATTTTTTTAAGATGGTCAGCATAGAGCATCTGCTTTAGGCCTCTGATTCTTTTAGTGAGGCATTTCTGTGGCCTTTCCAGTTGTTGCAGATGTCTTGAGAGGTACATACCAAATGGGGTGTTGTATTCTATAATGGGTCTAATGAGGGATGGGTACAGTGGGAAATGACCTCCTTTTTTCTGGATGAAAAGCCCTTAGTGATGAGGTGTGCCACATAGAAGGATTTCCTGACCGTTGTGGTGATGTGGTTATTAAAGGTGAGACTAATGTCCACCTGTATCCCTAAGTCTCTTATCACACTTTTGGTGTTTAGTGTACTGCCACCTATGTGGTAATTCACGGGTACATGTTTTTCCCAAAGGGGATAACTATACATTTCTTGGCATTGAACTTGAGCCCATGGCTCTGGCACCAAGCATCTGTTTCTGTAAGGCTTTTTTGTAGAGTATCCACATCATTTGGGGATTCAGTAATGGCTCCCAGTTTGCAGTCATCTGAGAACTTTGTTAGCCAGAGTCCCTTATTGTTTGCCTATACTTTAGAGAAGTACATGCCAAACAAGAGAGGTCCCAGGACTGAACCCTGAGGTACTTCACTTGTCACTTGTCTGGAGCTGGATTTGGAGTCAGCTACTTTTACAGTGTGGGTTCTGTCAGTAAGCCAGTTGGCAACCCATCAAGTGACGTAGGGATTAATGCCCAGCTTAGTAAGTTTATCTATGATTCCAGAGTGGGGGATGGTGTCAAAGGCCTTGGCAAGGTCCAGATAGGCTGTGTGGACTGGTTTACCCTCATCCATGGCTCTGTAGACTGATTCAAAGAAGTCAATCAGGTTCAGGAGACAAGATCGGCTCTTCACAAACCCAAACTGAGTGGGGTCCAGTGTTTTAAGGCTGCTGATGACTTTGTTAAAAATGGAATGTAGTTTCATGATGAAGGTACACACGAAAATGCTTATCAGCAGTTTTAGTGTTAGAAATGTTTCTGTTATTTAGGAGTGGCTTGTACTGGTTGCTAGGATGCAGTCCCAAATTAAGAAAAAGTCAGAAAATCATATTCCTAATTATTTTATTTAAAAAAATATATGTTAACATTCCACTTTAGGGGACCTCAGAACTCCATGTATGGTATAATGTATATGCATAGTCATAATTTCTGTTAAAAAATTATATTTACACAACTGGGTTGTTTTCTAATACAGTTCAGAATTAGAACCAAAAGGAAGTACACCAAAATGGAGGATAAAGTAAATCTACACTGTTAAAAAGAAATGAGTCGGCTTCAGGAACACAAACCACAATTTGCTGTTTACTGTGAGCGCTTTCGTAAGAGTAGATACTCCACCTTCTTCAGACAAACTTTATAATGAGAAATCACACCGCTAAGAAACGTACCTCTGGCGGTGACTACTCTTCATGCATTCCTAGTATTCTTTTCATCATGTCCCACATTACCATAGAGCTGTACTAGCACAATTCCTAGTGCGCTGACAGTAAACAGCAATAAATTGTGGTTTGTGTTCCTGAAGCCGGCTCGTTTCTTTTTTACAAAGTTTTTTCGTGTGAGCAGTGTTTAATTCTACACTGTTACAATTCTTCTTACCAATTTTAGAGGATCAGAAATGCCTTTTCAGTGGGCACTGGGTGGACTGTCAGATGTGGCAGCATAGCTCCGCGTCCCTCTGGTTAAAACTGCCTCAGGTGACTAGAGACTAAGGCAAACAGACTGTAAAAGTGAAAGAAGCTGTGGATGGACTGACAAAGGTATGAGGGCAGAAAAAAGGTGTGTGTGTGCACGCACGTGTGTGTGTGTGTGTGTGTGCTTATGAAATACATTTTCAATTAATAATGTTTTTTTGTGACTCCTCAATTAAACAGACTTGGGTTATTCTCTTCAGTCATGTTGCTGCCAGCCAACCTGTAGTACAGTAGGACAGTATGTATTTTAATGCATTTAATATTGTGTGTATGTCTGTGTGTGTGTGTATGACAGAAGATGACAATGTATGCATCTAAAATCAACAATTTGAAATGTATTACTGTGGCTATTATTGATGTAGTCATTTACTTATTTGATCACAATAATACATCTAAGGTATATACATTAAGTAAAGTGGCTGTAATTGGTAAGTATATCTTTATGTGCAAATAAGTACATGTGTGGGTATGGTGTGTGTGTGTGTGTGTGTGTGTGTGATCTGATGGTTAGTAGTAGGTTGCACTGTACACCTCTGACAACAACAAGATTAAGTAGATTTCAATTTGCTGCTGTCAGAGACAAAGTGCAACCCACTCTAAACCCATCTGGCTTCACACACACACACACACACACACACACACACAGGAATGGGGTGGAGCAATATTATGTCAACTTGATGACTGTTTAATTGTGATCATACAGCAGTTAGGGTCAGTCACTTTCATCCACAGATTGGCAAGTACCTTCTGTATTGATGTTTTATTGACTGTTTGCAACTCAAATATCAATTTGTGATCAGTTAAAAAAGATCAGTGATAATAATGGCCACAGTGATGTATTACAGCATGTTCTATGCAAACACACACACTAACCCTGCAAAGCCAGAACAATGTCTGTTTATCTCTAATCAAAAGATGACAGAGTTGAGTCAGGATAATCATGTAGTTGATTATGTTTCATTAATTTCTCATGGTAAGACACCTGAGGTTTACAGAGTAATTAAAGAAACTCTAATCAGTGTACACATCTATGTGGTATAGGAGCTACAATAGGCTGCACTTTATATCATTACATATGTATCCATTTCTTTGATCAGAATCAGACATATGAAGTGTAAACATTCAATAAACAGCAAGAGTTTCACTTGTTTGAATCTCACCTGAAGTGCCTTCTTTGTGGAGTATTCATGTCCTCTGTGTGTTTAGGTGGGTTTTGTCTGGGAACTCCAGTTTCTCCTACCTCCTGAAGACAAGCGGTAGGTGGACTGGTGATCTAAATTGTCCCTAAGTGTTGCTCTCATTTGTCTGATATAAAAGAAAGGACTGGCAAACTAATTCCATTCCATACTTGCCTAATAAACTTTATGCACAGTGGTGGTTGTTCATTCTAGGACTTGGACATGGCTCATAAACATAGATAAATGTAGGTGATGAGCAAGAGTTAGTCTGTGGATGATACTGACTGACCATTGCTATCCATTGATTGTAAAACAGTCATTGCCCTGGCTTTGCAGGGTTAGTGTGTGTTTGCATAGAACAAGTTACTCTGTCCATTATTAATGCTGATTTGTTTAATTGATCGCAACTGAATATCTGAGTTGCATACAGTCAATAAAGTATTTATACTAAAGGTAGTGAGGCAATCTCTGGATGAAAGTCATTGACCTCAACTGCTTTACGATCACAATTAAACAGTCATCAAGCTGCCATAATGTAGATCCACCCCATTCCAGTTAGCTCCACCCATTAAATTGCTTATTATAGCACTCCCTTGATTTGAAGTCACCACTTGCTACTATTTTATATGCAATGTTTAATAAAGTTTTTTGAGTTATACATGAACTTCTTTTATTAGTAATAGTCCTAGTACATATTAATTATACACAGTAGTTAGTAATGTTTATGTTTTATGTTATGCTTAGTATACACAGTCTTTTAATTTCCATTCAAAACAAGTTTCAGTTATACTCATCAACCTTATTTTTCCCATATTTATTTTCCTTCTATTAATTTTTTTGTAGTGCATTTTATTCTCCATGCAACATTCTTCAAACCTCATTGATCAGTCTTCAGCTCCAGCTTCCAGCTAGGATTCTTTGGTTGTCTTTTTCCTTATATTTGTAACTACTTAATAGTCCATGGCTTTATCTTTATCTTTTTCATTTATATATGCATATATTTGTACACGCATATAAATACATGTATACATACATACATACATACATACACACACAGGTTATAGATAATAAGCATTTGAAATGTCAGGACCTACTAGAGTGGGTCCCAAAATACTGAGACTGAATGACCAAAAGATACTAAGTTCGAGATGCCATTTCTCAGAATATTCCCTTTTCTCCGAGGTATGTTGATCTTGGAGTCTAGGGTTGCTGGGAGCTTGCTCCCCTGCAAAAAGAAGTTTTAAGGAGAAGAGTGATTTTCTGAGATTCACTCTTCTCCTGTGATGTTAGTCTTTTTTTACAGCTTTTCAGCACTCAGCATTTTGAGTGACAACATTTCAATAGGGAGCCTAGACAGATATATATATATATAAATGGGTCTACTACTTTACAACAAATTGTCACTTAACCAAAATTAAAAAGTAGAACCTCACTTCAGCAAAAGTGCACTTTCGCTGAAGTCTAGGCACCCGATCGCCTCACAAATAAAAAAATATAACAAAGACATGCTTTTGCAGGGGGGGGGGGGGCATAAGTTCAAAGTACTGAAACTTCGATCAAAAACAGTAGACTCATATAAATATATAAAATATATATATAAATTATAGATAACTATATATGCGTACACACACACACACACACATATATATATATATACAAATATTATGACGGCATAACTGTTAAGCCTGGGAAGTACTCTGCTATATTTATATGACCTGAGGTGGCTTACAGAAGAATGTACATTGTTGATAGGGAATACTAGGTTTTCCTGAGGTAGGCAGAAAACCCTGGTAGATCAAAAGAGAGCAGCTATTCTAGAATTTAAGATGGGGATTAGCAAAGGAAATTCTTAGTCTCTGGGTCTCAATGAGATCTGCAAAAGTATGCCCTATGATCTGATGTACAAAAGGAGAATGTGGCTAGACAGTCCTTGTTTGAAAGGACAACCTGAGGAAAGGTTGGTCAACAACACCAGAGAGAAACTGATCTCTTGGAAGGACTTCACAGGACATTATGCACTCCCTACCACCTTACTAATAGCTCTTAAACTTAACCCTGCCCTAGATCCTAGCCCTGATCCTTACAATTCAAAAACATTTTCTGTAATACTATGACTAATCTAGACAGCTTGGACACATACAAAAATAAACACTCAAGACATGCGTGTGCACGCATGCACACACACACACACACACACACACACACACATGCACTACTATACAACTATGCCCTCATTTCACCTTATCCTACCCTGCATACTCCCACACAAATTATCCTATCCCTTAACGCTGAGACATTCAGAAAATATAAAGGTTTTGGCATTACTTTCCCAAACCTAAACTAACTTATCTGCAAACATTCAAAGTTCCATTCTTTCAAAATGTTAACATTTCAATGAATAGTGCAACTGCAACTGACCACATTTTACAATTGTTCATGCCATCAGTCAGCAGCCAGTTCGACTGAGTGAATGACACCTATCGCTCGTCTTGGTTTACAATTGAAGATGAACAGGTGGTGTAGTTTGTTTAAATGCTTTATTACATAAAAACTTATCAGGATGGATAGCAGCAGTACAATACAAAAATGAACTGATTAAGTGACAGACTACACAGACAGGCATGCATACATCCCAACAGCTTACCACAAAATAGCAGTCAGGCTTGCACATGCTCAGTATTTATACACAGGTGCAAGCCCCTAGAAAACTTCTTAAAGGTATACATACATATTGATCTACAGCCTCCCTCTTTAATGAATTGCCCACAATATAATGACATTTGAAAAGAAACATGCAATTGTACAGACAATAAGAAATAAACACAATGTTCATGTCCAAATTGCCATATATATGGAACATGGTCTGGAAATGCAACCTGATCTAGTGATATAACAATCAAAACTGGGTTTAGCAACAGGGACAGTCATCAGTTAACAACTTGCTTCAGGAGTTTTGAGATTCTTCTCAGGAAAAGGGATATTTACTGGAACATCCTATGGAACTGGAACTGGAACACTGGATAACTCACTCTGAGATTTAGAGGCTCTCTCACAATTATGATACTGCAATACAGGCTCAGACACTGGGACTAAATGTTTCTGATTCTGCCTAAATTCTACTCCTTGTGATTCCACAATATGCGATCTCAGCTCTGGACATACACTTTTCACGACACCAATCCAATCAAAACCTTTGGATGTCTGCATCCTCACTATCTTCCCTTCTCATAATGGATTGAGCTGGTTTGCTGTTCTTATCATAACACGACTTCTGGGATAAATGCTTCTTCAACAGATGGACTTTCACTGATCTGTTGTTGCTGACACATGTAACCAATACTGAACTACTAATTGGTAGTGTGGTTCTGGTTTGCCTCAACAGAAGTCTCTGTGCAGGTGAACCAAGATGTTTATCACGAGGAACATTTCTGAGATTCAAGAGATTCAAGAAAGCATTGCTGTTGTCTCGTTTCAACTTCTCTAGTAATTGTTTCACATTTTGAACTGCACGTTCTGCCAAACCATTTGACTGCAGATACTCAGGGCTACTCATAACATGACTAAAGTCCCACTCTTCACCAAATCATTTGAACTGCTGGCTTGTAAACTGTGCACCATTGTCAGAATTAACTTTGTGCAGGCTATCATGGACTGCAAAATGATGCTTCATCTTAGTAATGACAGTAATGGATGCTAGATTAGGAAGTAGGTCAGTCTCGAACCAACTTGAATAAGAGTCTACTAACACCAAGTAATGTTGACCATTCCACTCAAAAATGTCTGTAGCTACTGTCGACCAAGGTAGTTCAGGAATCTGGTTTAGCTGAAGTGGTTCTTTCTGTTGATGTGGCTTAGTACTATTACATACAGAACAAGATGAAAGTACACTGTCAATATCCTGTGACATAGAAGGCCAAAATACTAGTCTTCTTGCTCTTCTTTTGGTAGAATCAGTTTCTGGGTGACCACAGTGCAGGATGGTAATATACTCTTATTGTAAGGATTTTGGAACAATCACTGCTGGACCTTTCATGATGACACCATTGTCAAACAAAATATCATCTCTGTTAGGAAAATATGGTTGCAAGTCTTGAGGTAAACAAGATTGCCTTGAAGGCCATCCTCGACTGAAAAAGTGGTTGAGGTTCTGAAGAATTGGATCTGAGGCTGTATGACTTCTAAGCTCATCAAGATGTGTGGAAGAAACATTTCTCGCTTCCATGACTACAAAATCAAGTTGCTCATTTTCATGCTGTTCAGTGGTATTTCTGAGTGATTTGGATAAAGTATCAGCAAGATAAAGAAGTTTGCCTTTTGTGTAGACAAGATTGAAATTATACTTTGCAATCTGAGCATCATGCATTGCAATCTGGCTGGAGATGTATACATAAGCTTTCTCAAAATAGTGACTAGAGGTTGGTGAGCTGTTTCGATTTTGGATAGGTCTACCATAAATATAATCATGGAGCTTTAAACATGCAAACACAATTGCCAAGAGTTCTTTCTCTATCTGCACATGCTACATTTCAGTTTTGGGTTAGAGTTCTGGATGCATAAGCTACTGGCCTACTCTCTTGCAGAATGACTGCACAAGACCAAATTTCGAAGCATCACAAGAAAGAGTAACTGTTTTTTGAACATAATAGTATCTGAGAGTTGGTAGATGGCCATTCTCTGTTTCAGGACATCAAATGTTCTCTGGTATTGTTCTAACCATGACCAAGATACATCTTTGCATGTTAGCTCTCTAAGCAGTGCTGAAAGTAGGCTCAAGTCTGGCATGAACTTGCCCAGATAGTTAACCATGTAAAGCTTGAACATTGTTTGGAGCTGGCATCTTGAGAATAGCAGTTTGCTTGGAAGGATCTGGTCGTAAGTCTGAACTGGTAAATAAATGACCAACATAAGTAACTTCTCATAGCCTGAACTTGCACGTCTGAGGATTCAGCTTAAGATTCACTTGATGTGCCCTTTCCAGAACTTTTGTGAGGTTTCTGTCATGCTCAGCTTCACCACTGCCTCCTACTAGAATATCATATACTATAATAGCACAGAGATACCCAGAGAAAGTTTGCTCCGTTGCACACTGGAAGACAGAATTTATCTCAAATGGCATTCTCAAAAATCTGTACCTGCCAAAAGGAGTACTGAAAGTGGTTAGCAATGAAGATTTTCAGTCAAGCAAAATTTGCCAAAATAATCTCTTTGCATCCAAGACAGAAAAAAACTGTGGCATTTGGCATGAGAGCAGTGACTTATTCGACTATATGCATTGGACGATGAAGTCTTTTCAGTGCTTTCTTCAAATCTCATGGATCAATACATATTCTGATATAATCTGAGATTTTCTTATGAGCCACGACCATAGAAGATACTTATTCAGTTGGTTCATCAGCTGGACAAATTAGACCTCACTGCACCATTTTATCTAACTCAGCTTTGACTCTGTTCTGCATAGCTACTGGAACTTTTTAGGGTGGCCTAACAACTGGACTGACCTCTGGGTCTAACTTCATGGAGTACACAACTGGGAGTTTGCCTAGTTTGTCTTCAAAGAGATCAGCATAAGTAGAAAAAATAGACTGGGCAAAATTAGAACAGTGGTCTTTTAAGCTTACATGGTGGACTTCCTTATTAAATGAAAGTAGTCCCATTTTCAAACTGTCTCTGAGGCCTAATAATATGTGTTATGTAGCTTGGAATCTTTTTTCCTTACTCATAAGCTAAAATGTAATGCACTATTATAATTTGCAAAATCTTAATAATGTACCTATATTATAGTGATTCTATTCTGAAGTGTGGAGCTTTTCTCCCCAGGCCTCCACTGAAAATGGACATATATCCAATTGGACTAGCCCAGTCAACAAATGTAAAATAAAATACAATAAATAAATAAATAATAATGACTGTACGTGCCTTTTGACTACATAAAATTGCAATTCATAACTGTTCCCAGCAGACTAACACGAAAGCATTACTGAACCTTCGGTTTGAATTTATTCACCACCACAAGCAACAAGCTTCACACACTTTGCCAAATCAAGCTTCTCACCAGCACATACTCTAGCAAATGTTTCTGCTGACATAACATTGCACTTTGAACATGTGCCAACTTTGAGCTCTATGAGTCTTCCATTTATGCTAACAGTACAAAATACATTCTTTGCCCATAAATCTACTGCATTGACTGTTTCATTAAGCACAGACACACCATCAACATAAAAAGTATGGTCACAGCTTTCTAATTAATCAACTTGTCTCTAAATGTTCTCTTTTAATAAAAGCATGTACCTTATTTGATTTACAAAGCCTTTTGAAAAAATTCCACTTATTGCATTTGTAGCATTGCTGACCGAAAGCTAAGCACTTTTCTCTTTTGGGTTCATGATTTGCACCACAATTACAACAGTTGAGCATAAAGTTGGGTAGAGGCTCATTCTTTGAATTCGCTGACTCACCCTTGTGCTTCACTGAAACTGTGCATACTCTGGAATTTGCTAGAAAGGTACGGGGCTTCCTAGTGACTGTTGCAGGGCTTACAGTTGCTGCCACGTGCTTGACAGTAACTTTTAACCAAGTGCTGCATACTATCAACATGAGCACTAGAAGATACTGGAAGCATGCATTTCTCATTTGTAAGCATACGTTTGTGCTTTTCTGTGAGCTCATATTTGACAAATCTCAAAGGCCTTATTCAAAGTTAAATCAGTGTCATGAAGCAAAATCTCTCACAGCATCTTCTTTAATACCACACACAAGTCTGTCTTTTATCGGCTCATCCCTTAAATCACCAAATCTGCACGTTTTAGCCTTGTTTCTCAAGTCAGTTATATATGCTGCAAATGTTTCTGCTGGCTTTTGATCCTTTGTATAAAATAAGTGCGTCTCCAATGTAATAATCATTTGGGGGTTACTCATTTCTCTAAATTTATGTTTTAGGCACTCAGAGCCTTCCCTTGTTTCAGCTAGTATCATTATATGACAGTTTCCCCCCCTCTCCTGCAAACATAGCAGGTGCATACACAAAATGAACAACCTATTTCTATGGCTTCTGAACCAGCTAAATCAATCAGAATAAATGCCTTTGTACATACATCTTTATCAGAAAATGCAGCTTGTATGAAAATATCATACTCTAGCTCAAACAATTCTCTGCAATATTATTATCAAAGACAAGTGAAGCTGGTTTGAGAAATCCATCTGCTGTGTCAACAAAGTATGCTCAAGCACACTGAGAACATGTCCCTTGTAATTATATAGAACATGCACACACAGCCAGTACTTGTAATAACATTCAAATGCACAATACTCTTCAAAGTACTGTACTTAGCGAAATATACTTTGAAATGGCTGCATTTTGCAAAATAACTTCACTGTAATACTGCACAAACATGCGAAAAAGTACAGTTGTGTACACTTACCATATATGTAGATGTTCAAGAGTATTTACTGTTGCAGTCATCTCACTTGGGTTATCTGCCTGCAGGTATCCCTCAGTTGGCCCAGATACCAGAGACGTAGTATTTCTACATCGGTTGCGGTCATGTCAGGTCGTCAGGGGTATAAAAACAGGCAGCTGATGCCCTTACATCAGTTTTTCTTGCCCCAAATGTCAGAAGTCCCCCAAATAGGGAGATAAGTTATGGTGGGGAAAACACCACTAGTAAAAAGTAAATACTAATACCAATACCCCAGGAAGGGGTGAGTGATAGCCATAGAGGGGAAAGAGAGAGAAACCAAGAGGCTGGAGGGAGGGAAACCAGGACTGCAACAGTGAATACACTCTAACATGTACATTTATGGTAAGTGTACACAACTGTACTATGTTCTTCATGTTTCACTGTTGCAGTCATCACACTTGGATGGATTCACAAAGTTGAAGAAGGGTGGAGGCCGTTAAGAAGAGTTAGGGCTGGCTAGTATGCCTTGCAGGACTGCAGTTGCAAAACCTGCCCTGGATTTGGAAAAGATAGGCAGGTGGTAATAATTGGTGAAGGTGTGTACAGAACTCCAGAACTCCAGGTAGCAGCTTCCAGGATGTCCCTGGTAGGGACCCCCCTGAGGAATGTAGAGGTAGATGTTGCCCTAGTGGAATGTGTTCTGACCCCCTGAGGGGTTGGTTTCCAGTGGTGCTTGTAGCAGAAATGGATTTAGTGTGCTATCCATTTGGAAATTGTTTGTTTTAAAATGGCCTTGTCCTCTCTCCTGTTGCAAAGCTGACTAGTAACTGGTCAGATTTTCTGAAGGACTTAGTCCTATCAAGGTGGAATCTGAGCTGTCTGTGCATGTCCAAGGAGTGTAGAATTATTTCTCCTTTATTTTGAAGATTAGGAAAGAAAGTTGGCAAATGGATGGATTGGTTTAGAGCCACACTGGATACCACTTTAGGCATAAAGGAAGAGTTAGTCTTGAGGGAAACCCTGTTAGCATGGAAAATAATGAAGGGCTTCTTTGCCATAAGTGCTTGAAGCTTAGACGCTCTTCTGGCTGAAGTAATGGCCAGAAGCAATGCTGTCTTCCAAGAGAGGAATTTTAACTCTACTGGTGCTTCAGGTTCAAAGGGGGGAAGCGCGACCTTTTCCATTACAAAGTTAAGGTCCCAAGCAGGGGTGGGTGCTCTACTTAAGTTGTTTGGCCCTCTCAGGAACTGTTTGATAAGGAGGTGTAAGAAGATAGGTGGCTCCGTATTGTAATGAACCAAAATGGCTGAGGCATGTATCTTAATGGAGGAGAAGGACAGGCCTCTATGGAGTAGATCTGCTAAGTAATCCAGGATTAGAGGCAGGGAGGGCAGAGTTGTTTCCTCTCCTTTAGAATGAATCCAGGAGCAGTGCCTTTTCCACTTATCAGCATAGGATTGTCTTGTACTGGGTCTTCTGGCTTCAAGAATGATGTCCAGCACCTGTTTGCTTAGGGTTGCTGGGGGAGAATTTAAGGAATAAGCCAGGCTGCAAGATTTAGGATTTTCAGTTGTGGATGCAAAATCTTTCCCTCCTGTTGAGAGAGCAGGGTTGGGTTCTGGTGTAGATGCCAGGGGGTCACCAGTGACAGGCTGCACAGGAGTGGGTACTAGTGCTGGTGTGGCCAGTCTGGGGCAATCAGGATTGTCCTTGGTCTGTGCTGTCTTGAGTAATACTCTTGAGAGAATGGGCAGAGGAGGAAAGGCATAGATGTAGAGATTTACCCACTGAAAGGATAGGGCATCCACTTTCCAGGCCCTGCTGTGAGGGTTCCTGGTGCAGAATTTGCTGAGCTGATGGTTGTAGGGGGAGGCAAAGAAATCCACCTCTGGGGTCCTCCATTTCTGAATCAGAAGGTTTAAGGTGCTGGGCTCCAATTGCCACTCATGTGGGTCTAGGAGATTTTTGCTTAAGTCGTCTGACATTAAGTTTTGATTGCCTGGCAGGAATTGAGATTGCAGATGGACTTGCATGTCCAAGGCCATGTTCCACAGGGCCATGGCTAACCTGCAGAGTGGGTAGGAATGGGTTTCCCCCTGCTTGTTGATGTACCACATAACTGTGGTGTTGTCTGTTTTTATTAGAAGTTGTCCTGGAAAGAGTATGGACCTGAAAGCTGTCAGGGTGTTCTGGACAGCTAGCATCTCTTTTTGGTTGATGTGCAGATGAATTTGACTTGGGGTCCAGTGGTCCTGAATGCATTTGCCGTCCATGTGTGCTCCCCAGGCATAGTCTGAAGCAGCTGTGGTTAGGGTTTGGGCAGTGTGGGGTCAAGTAAAGGGCAGTCCCTTGTTGTGGTTGCATGCTTCTGCCCACCACAGGAACTCTGTCCTTAGACAGGGTATGATAGGAATGACTGTTTCCAGGTCCTGAAAAAGTTGGCACCAAAGACTTTTTAAGTACCATTGAAGTTTCATCATATGCAGTCTTGTATATGGAATTAGCAGTATACATGAGGCCATGAACCCTATGGCCTGCGGTATTTTTCTTGTGAATAGCTGGGTTCTGGTGGCCATTTGTTTGAAGTAGGCTGTCAGATAGACTTGTTTTTCTGAAGTGAGGAATGCCATCTGGGATGTTGTGTCCAAGCTTGCTCCTAGGAATACAATCTTTTGACTAGATACCAGTTTTGATTCCTTTTTGTTGATGGTATACCCCAAGGAAGTGAGGAGGTTTTTCACAAATGTCAGGTGCTGCAATAGCAATTCCTGACTGTCCGCCTGAATCAGGCAGTCGTCCAACTATGGGTAAATTTGTATATTTCTCTGCCTGCAGTACGCAATGGCTAGAGCCAGGCATTTTGTGAATACTCTGGGTGCAGTGGATAAACCAAAGGGAAGTGCAGAGAACTGATAATGCATAGATCCAGCCCTGAAACATAGATATTTCCTGCATGACTTTCTTATGGGGATATGCAGATAGGCTTCTTTTAAGTCTAGAATGATTAACCAGGTATCCTTGGCTAGCATAGGTAAAAGCTGTTGCAGGGAAAGCATTTTGAATTTTGGTACCACCAGGAAGGTGTTGAGAATTGAAAGATCCAGGACTGGGCACCAAGTGTCCTCTTTTCTGGGTACCAGGAAGAGTCTGGAGTAGAATCGTTGACCTATTTGTTCTACTGGAACCAGCTGAATAGCTCTGATATTGAGCAGGGAAAGAACTTGGCTTTGAGCCTCTGCTCACTGGTTTGGAGGTAGGTCTGGGAACCCTCTAGGGGTTGGCAGTGAGTGAAAGTAAAATTTGTACCCCTGGGATGCAATCTTGAGGACCTATTGGTTTTGTGTGATGGACATCCAGTTTTTTGCATGAAGGGCAAGCTTTCCTCCTAGAGGCACAAGCAATTGGGCAGGGCTGGGGAGTGGAGTAAAGAAGTCATTGTGAGTTTTTTCCTTAAGGAGGTGGCTTACCACTCCATGTTTTAGGAGTGGGGGCACTCCATTGCTTAGGTCTCTGCATACCCTGAGACTGTAGTCTGGGTGATCTGTTTCCCCTGGGCCTGGTTTGAGGAGGCCTGGAGGGGGCTGGAAAATACCAGTGTTTGGAAGGGCAATGCCTACTAAATCTAGGGGGTTGCACTTGTAAGAATTCTTTAACAGTCTGCATAGACTTAGCTTTTTCTTCCATCTTTTTAAGAACCTCTTCTGCTTTGGTGCCAAACAAACTGCCCTTGTTCAAAGGAGCATCTAGTAACTTTGATTTGACATAGTCTGACAAGGACTGCTCCTTGAGCCAAGCATGTCTTCACAGTACAGAGCCAGTGACTGCTGCCCTGCAAGATGCTTTTAGGGTGTCAAAGCCACACTGTAAAATATGCTTGCTGACATGGCTTGCAGAGTGCATAAGCTCCTGCAATTCTTTATTTTCTGCACAGTCTGTAAAGGTTGCCAATTTTGTTTAATAAGTTCCATAATATGCTGATGATACTTCAGCATGTGAAACTGACAATTTAATGCCCTAATAGCAAGAGTTGCAGAGGTATATACCTTCTTACCCCATATGTCCAAAGCTCTGGAATCCCTGTCCGAAGGGGTGGGATTCTTGGCTGTAGTTGCCTTGATACCTTTAGGCCTCTGGGAAATGATCTCTGGGTCAGCAGTAGGATTCTTGAAAAGAAACTTGTGAGTGTCAGGTACTCTGTAGTATCTGTCTGTTTTCCTAGGGGCAGGAGGTAAAGTATCAGGAGTAAGACTGGATTCCATAAAAGCATCATCAGCAACATCCAGGACAGGGGGTATTGCTAAAGGCCTGTGCTGTGGCAAATCTAGGAATTCTCTGAGTCTTTTTGGACTGAGAATAGTCTTGACATTCCCAGTGGAATGCTCTCTTAAAGTATGCAAGGTTTCACCAAAAGAAAACTCCTCTGGAGGGGAGGCAGAGGGAATGGATTCCTCTGCATCTGAATACTCATAAGCAGATAAGGGCATGTCTTCATAATCAGATACCTCCTGGTGTGTAGAAGCTGCAGGGGACTGGTCTCTTTTCCTCTTAGTAGGGGAAGGCTGATTTCCCCTAATCAGCGTAATATGGTATTCTGCCATTGTAAGCATCTGTTGTTGTGGCATGGGAGCAGGTGCATGCTTTTTGGTCATCAATTTTCTAGGCGTAGCGCATACTGTTGGCCTAAGAAACTCAGTAGTTTTAGATAAAAAAGAAGTCGTCAGTTTGAGTCGAACATCGGTTGAGTGAAGAACTGCCTCAAAAGCCAGTACCTGCACAGAGACTCCGGACCCATCCAAGGTAGAGACATCCACAGGTTCCATAGTTGAAGAAGAGTCTCGTGGCATACGAGACTTCAAATGGGTCTTGGTAGAAGCCTGCGAATCCATAGAAGCAGGCATTAGGGGCTGAGAAAGCACCTCACTGAATATTGGCGAACTGGCGACTAGCTTAATGGAAGTGTCGTCGGCAGCTTTAGACCTATGCATTCTGTCTCTGTCTTTATCCTTACATTTTTTCAGAATATCAGTAGTCAGATGGCTTACAGAAGCCATTTCAGAATACAGAGATCGAGAGCGAATGAATTTAGTGACAATGAGAGCACGATGACGAATGGTTCGGGTGTTGAACAAGGCACAAAACCAACAGCGAGGTACGTCGTGGTCTGGGCCTAAACAGATAATGCAGTAAGTCATCCCAGGCTGGCAGAAACTGGATCCCCTTAGAATGACACCAGAAACAAAGCCAATTATTAAAGTCAATGATTTTCTGTTTATATTGTGGTATCATCCTAGGAGAGGGTAATATGCTGCTCAAGGCTAGGGGCATCCAGGCTTGTGACAGAAGATCAGAGAGCTCAATCATATCTCTCTTCCTATAGTCCTGGGAGGTACGTCACAAGTTGTTCACACCATCATGTACTATGACTGAATCATAATAGTACTTGTTGTTGAGAGACTTTTGAGTGCCTGCATGAACTGACAAATCCTGGCACCCGAAAGACAGCAGACCATGACCTTCTCCTTCTTCATGTGTGTCTCACTGTAGAGTCTCCTATGACTAAAATATTTGGATGTACATTGCGTTATGGGCTTTGATGGTGAGACACTTGTGCTTGTGTCATTACGTGTACTGTGCATTTTGGGTGTTACAGTTGGTTTAGTATGTATGTGTTATGGAGGTCTCTGGTGTTTAGGTAGACTTTTTGTGAACACCTCCACATACATTGGTCTATGTGTATGCTGTGTGTCATGAGTAGGAGTTGTGGTAGGTGGGCTGACAAACCACTCTGTACTGCTATCTATTGTGTGAGAGATTTGTGATTCCAGATTCATAATGTAGGTGCACCTCTCACAAATGGTACAGGAATGATTTAGAAGTAGGGGGTTGTCAGTGTACATGAGGCAGTTGCTACACTGCCTCAGTAGACCCGTGCCAACCAAAACTGACAGTTCATGGTCCTAGGAATAATGTTGGTCTAGCTATAACAGTTGAAAAAGGAATACAGCAGGGGCGGGTATTAGCAGGTTTAGGTGTGAGGCGCTCTGGTTTAGGTAATAATTGTGGGGCTAGAGAGCAGGAGTCTGTAACTGGCAATCATACCTCTCAACCAGGAAACATCAAAAATCTGGACAAAGACCCATGAAAAGTAAATACAACTGGCCCAAAATCTGGAGGCTGATTAACATGAAATTTGCATACAAAATTATGTAACCCCACCCATGACAATGGAATTGTGGGATACCAACATAAAAACTGGTCACTAAATAATAATAAATAATGGCAGACATTTGAATTTCAGACTTTATATCCTGAGAAAATACATAATAATGCAAAACCTGTTATTCTAGCAACTATCTGAGTTTACAGGAGCAATATTTAAAATCTGTCCCTATTTTGGGCCTTTGTCCCACCATTACTTTTGGTTTTGTCCAGATTTCTTGCTCTGAGAGACTGAGGGGTATGGTCCACAACTACAACCCTGTCCAGACTAGCTGGTTGGCTGTGGATATAGAAACACAGACACACACACAGAATACTTTTTGAGTAGGGCTAAATGGTAATCTGCACCTACTCTGTCCATAGGTCAGCACATTGTTACCCTTGAAAGGTGCATCACCTATACATCTTATATCTCTGCCCTGCAGTTCTCTCTCTAATTCACCCAGCTATCAATGTGTTCCACAGCTACTTTCATTGCCCATGCAAATGTCAGATGAATCACAAGCACAGGGGTACTTAGACGGTTTTTCCATATGTGTTGCAGTTCAGAAGAATTGTGCTCTGAAATATTAGTTATCATCTGAGCAGCAATGATTCATGCTATGCAAACAATACTGAAGCACAAAGAAGCACAATAAATAATGAATACATGCCGACTTTGTGTTTTACATAAAAATGAATCATTGTCAGACTCACTGACACTTTTACACCATCATTATTCTGATGTTTACCTGAGTAACTAACTATTACCCAGCTGTAGGACACTCTTATGCAGAATTAGCTACTTTATTACTGTGTTATACTCTATTTTTGGTCTGAAAATTTGTGCTTGAAACAAAAGTAACATTTTCTGAACAGTCTCTACTATTACCTACTTCATAACCTACCTAGTATGTCTTTTTAACTAGGAAGTCTGGAGGCTTGTAATCAAATCAAGCTGGCTTTACTTTGTTCTTACTGCCTATATTACACCCAGACTACAGTGTAGCAGAAAGTGATACTCTTTCATCATTCAGGGTTCTTACAATTACCTCTGAACCCAAGTGAGTATCAGCAGGTCAACTATAAAAGCATAACATTTTACTGAAGTATTACATAATTACAAAAGAAATACAGTCAAATGCAATGTAACTGAGACAATTTCCACATCTTCTGTGCAGATTGTTAAATAAAGTTGTAAGAAACTGAAGGCCTCACAAAAAAGTCACCAAGAAACCTACTTTGCAAATGTAGTATGTTTTACAAAAGCCCTACAATTTTAAGTTAATATGTGGTGTGTGTGTTTTACAAAGGGATCACTAGTTTTCACCATAGTTTTTGCTTTTGCTCATTCCTTGTGTTTGTTACTTGCCATCACTACCCACTCTACTAAAACGTATCGCAGCCAGCATGAACTTGCCTTCAACTGATATGTAGTATAAATCACAGCTCCCAAGAAAGGAAAGCAATTGGCACAACGAAGCAATAACAAAATCATACACACGTGCCAAAGCTTTTCACTTTTTTGCAGACTTTTTGTTTGCAACTGGCATTTGTTGTGGAACAAGAAGAGCTACATTTGTCACCCATTGAGGCTAGAGATGGTATACTTTACATTACTAACAATAGCTGAGAAAGTTCAGATCTGTTTTCCAGTCGGCACATAGCCTACAAACTGTGCAGGGGACATTGCATTCCAAGTCAGTTCATAGTTACACGCCAGCATCTTTTTTTTCCCCTGGTAAAGTCAAACAAAAGAAAACACAGTAATCCTCTACAAAAGTTTAGATCTGAATAAGAGCACAAAGTGAGCACTGATAACCCCCTCAACACACACACACACACACACACACACACACACACACACACACACCAATCCAAACAGGTCAGACCCTAAACCCAGTCAGTTTATGCCTTCCGCTGATATCGACCTGGAGAAATACCAAAAGAGACCGGCTGTACAAACACCCTACAACAAAAGGGTAGAAACCAACTGTCTGGAAATCCACAGCCCCTTTGTCCCACTCCCTTCAGCCATCTGGGGGTTCTTCATCAGTTCTCTGCAATCTCATTCTTCAGGAGGCATTATTCTGGCTGACGAGTCACTGCTATCAGACCTGATGAAAGAGTCCTGCCCCCCACCACTGTGTTAATGGGCTATTGTACCATCTACCCAAAGTCCTCCCCTATGCAGCTCTTTCCCCTGCCCCCATACACCTTGCCATGAATAATTTATAATCTACATTTAAAAGTGAAATTGGTCTGTACAACGAGTATTCAGGTGGATCTTTGTTAGTTTTTAAATTTGGGAGATGAGACTATATTTCCAGGAGGGAGGAACATTTGTTAAGTCTTAACTATAGAAATAACTTTGTGTAATATGTTTAAGGTTTCTTTAGGTAGTAACTTGCAGAGTTCTGGTATAATTCCATCATTGCCTGGTACTTTGTTAGGTTTTAATTTGTTAATTTGATTTTGAATTTCAGACATTGAGACAGGTTTATCAATTCATTTCACTTGGTCATCAGATAATGTATTTTTTGTTTATTTACTTTTTTTTATATATATAAAAGTTCCGATTATCTCTTCTGTCTGTTATTATATTATATTGATTGATTTTATTGTAATAATTTCTAAATTCTTTTAAAATATCTTCTGTTTCCATCACTTTTTCTTTTCTCTTATGTGAATAAATCTCCTTTATATGGTTAGACTAAGTAGTTTTGTTCTGTTAGCTAACATGCATAGATTTTCAGTTAATACAGAAATTATTTTAAACTTTTCTAGATTAATCCTAGTTTTATCATTTTTAATTTCCAAATACTTATGTAGATTATTAATCTCTTCTATATTCTTATTGTTACCCATCTAATTTTCCAGTTTTAATTTGTGTTTTTTTGTATCTCATACAATTCTTTGTCCCATTGTTTTTTCTTTACTGATAGTCAATAGGTGACTCTAACAAAAAGATACGCTTTTTGTGCATCCCATAGATAGATTTCCGAAATGTCTCCTGCACTGTTAATTTCTATAAAAGAAAGAATTTATTTAGTCCTAAAAATCATTTAAGTAAGTTCTATATTCTGGTATCCTCCTGATCCTAATGTTATTGTCAGATTTTAAAAACAGCTCAAAGATGATTGCATTGTGATCTGAAAGTGAGCAAAATATCGTAATTTTGCCTAGTTTATCGCTCAACTAGTTGGAGACATACACTATATCTGACTTTGACACAATAAAGTGGTCAGAGATTAAATAGTTGTCCATATATCTTGAGCAATGGTGTCACATTTTATGATTTGACTATTTATTTTGTACTAATGAACACCAAAACACTGTTTTTTTTACTGAATAATCTCATACAACTTTATTAGCCTGGGATGCTTTCATTCTAATGGTTTAGAGCTACATTCATTTGTTTTAACATGAAGTCACATGACATCACTACACAGTGAAGAACAGTTCAGATAGGTTCACTATTAGAATCCCATATAGAAAATATTAGGAAATAAGTTCAATGTTAGAATCCCATATAGAAAATACTAGGACTGGTTTATATACAAAAGGTGATCATGTAAAAAGACAAAAACAAAGTTTATTTTTGTTAAGCCTAATGCTGTAAATCTTAACATTTAAACTGAATAAGGTCATTCACACCAGGTTCATTTCTTGACTCACAGCAATCATCTATAAAATCTAATTTGTTTTGTAAGTCATCACACCAAAACGCAGTATGACATTTTCTAAAACAAAAAAAAAAATCAATCTTTCAAAGTCTGCGTAGGTCTTTCTGTGTCTAAGGGGAGAATTTATCTTGTAGAAATAAAAATCATGGCAAAAAAAAGGAAAGTACTACAGATTTAAGCACAGGACATCTACTTTGAAAATCATAACATTGTCATAGCACATGCATTATCCTGAAATCACTAAAGAAAATAAGATCTACAGTCTTTCTTTCCCTTTATGTGGGATCCTATCAACATGCTTGCTCATGCTGTCAATATTAGTAGAAAATATGCTGCAAAATAGATATAAGTCCAGGTAATGTTAGGATACCAATCATTCTGAGTGGATACATAACTGAAACATTTGGAAACTTTCATTGTAATGGCAATCAGCAGGAAAGTTGTGTGAACATTCCATCTTCTGATTTCCCCTAAGGATATGGACTACATGTCCAGGCATATTTTCGTTAAGGAAGGAAGTGGCTTTGGTTAAGTCACAGTTTACATCCTTTGACTCGAGGTGACATACCAGCTTTTGGATAAGAGCACTGTCAAGCTGTTTGAGGCCACTGCTGTAAGAAACAATGACATTGTGCTTGGTAAATTCTGGAAAAGTAAAGGAACTCTTCCCAGTGTGCAAGTGGTAGTCTTCTTTAGCTGACCAGAAACTGAACCAGTAATTAAACCATGAGGTACATGGGTCATGAACGTGAACAGACCATCTGACCCAGTCGTATTTCTCCTTCAGCACATTAAGAATTAAAGTTGCTAAGTCACTGTTACTTCTGCCAGCTTCCTCCAGAGGACACACTTTTAAAACATCAATCCGTGCTTGTTGTGGAAAGTTACTTATACAGTCATCTATCAAAGATTTCATTTTGGCCTCAACTCTGAGCATTTTTTCGCTCCATTGCTTTTTAAATTTTTCCCCTGATTCCATGGTGATAGCCTTGTATCCCATCACAATAATCAGCCCAAGATAGAAAAGCCTGAGAAGACGGGAAAAATATTGCTCTAGAGCTCGCCGATGTTTCTCTGTGTAGTCCATTGCAAAGTCAAGGATGGAACACCCAAATGATGCATCCCCCACTGCTGCATCATATAACTCATTTAGATCTTTTTCTGCAGGGAAAGCCTCGTAATCTTCAATGAACTGAGTTTTCTTTCCCTCTTTGAATTTTGGACTTGCTTCTAAAATATCAAGGTATTTTTCAAAGAGGAATAAAAGATTTTCTTCTATTTTAAAAAACTCTGAGTCAATATCCTTCTTCTTCAGTGCCTTATTTATATCAACAATTTGATCTGCAATCTCCTCTAACTTGTCCCGCACCATCTGAAACTGTTCCTTTATGTACTTAACCTCACTGCTTTCCTCATTTTGAAGTACCAGTTTCATAAAAGGAGTAGCAACTTCCACAAGGGGGAAAAGCATTTCTGTTGTGCAAATCAAAAACTCGGGTTCTTGTAGGAACAACTCCATTCCTGTTACTACAGCATCTTTAGAATCGATAAGAACATCTTTCAGACTTCCCGACATGTTTATTCTTCTAAATGTTTTTCAGCTAAAATCCTTCAGTGCAACAGTCTTGATGGCCTCTGCTTCAGTGCTCTTACTGGAAAACAGAAAGGAAGTAACTATTAGTAAAAGGAACAGACAAATTATACACGCCTCTGTGTATATATACATGCATGAATATATGTTGAAAATAACATATGTTGACCTGTGATTTTCATTAAAATAACATTCATATAAAATATAAAAGGTTTATAGCCTTTAAGTCCCACTCTTTTTTTTATATTTCATTTAATTTCTGAAGAAGACCCCTAGTCAAAATGTCATTTCTGATTACTTTTACAGTTTGGATAATTTAGTCTTATTCTGTTTTATCTTGCTTCTGGGCTCATACTAAAGCACAATGTGTGTGTGTGTGTGTGTGTGTGTGTGTGTTTGTGTGTGTGTAACAAATCTTTATATTAAATACTTACTTCCTGAAAATGCTGCACATAAACAGTTAAATCACAGCTAAATAAATCTGTAACACGTATCACAGAAGTATATATAGGGCTGCTCTGCTACTTACCACAAATGCCTGCAGAAAAGGAAAGATTTTGCTGTTTTCCTGAAAAGAAAAATATGCCCGCAATCATACCACCACTAAAACAAAGTATTCTGCAGCGTAGTACTGCATTTGCAGAGTGATAGAAATGGCCATGTTCAGATAAACTAAGACATTCTAGTTGTCACCAGTTTATAGAATGAAGCAGGCACGTGAATTCAAAAGGTCAAGGTAGGCCATACAGCTATATTTGGATTAAATAAGGGTAACTCTAAAAGAAGACACAGATTCAGATAAGTGTGTGTGTGTGTGTGTGTGTGTGTGTGTGTGTGTGTGTGTGTGTGTGTGTGTGTGTGTGTGTGTGTGTGTGTGTGTGTGTGTGTGTGTGTGTGTGTGTGTGTGTGTGTGTGTGTGTGTGTGTGTGTGTGTGCACTCTATTCATGATCTAGACTTCAATTCTTACATCTCACAGCCTACTTGACTTATGAATACATTTTCAAAGATACTATCTCTGCAGTACTCACTAAGAACTCACCTCAGATGTTGGTACTTGCATCGGAGCTAGTAGCCTGGGCCAGTTTATTTACAGAATACAGTCCTATGTTGTGTTAGGGGAGCACTCCAGTTATTGGGATAGGATATAGCTCAAACCACTGCAAATTCTTGTACAGCCTGAGGTTTAGTTCTTAGTTTTGTTACCAGTATATGAGGTGACAGATATTTAGATAGAGAGAGAGAGAGAGAGATCATTTGTATTTTCTGAGATGTACAAGCATTGACTATTGATGCCCATAACATTCTAAAACCATGAATTGGAGTGAAGGTAGGAATTTCAATCCCTATAAACCATCTGAATCAATATAATCAGTAGCTCTGTATGAACTGCAGTTCACCTGGGAGACTGTAATTGTGGTGGCCTTGATGGGGCTGAATGAACTGACCAAAAGCCTGCTCTCATTTCCCAGTAAAAAACAATAGAGGAGATTAAGAATCATTACAACAAAACAGTGCACACAATCTGCCTTCCAGGTTTAAGGAGAAACATCAATGGACTGAAAAGCTTCAGAGAGAAGTTTACATCATATTACTATGGACCTGCCCTAACTTGAACCTTGAATTTTTATTTTATATCCAATTATTCTACTTGGGGAACTTCGTAATATGCATTTTAAATACTCTGCAGATTGCTTAACTAAATTATTTTACTCTCAACTAACAGGCTTTCTTTATACATTTCTGGTACCTGGTGGACTAGTCTTTTTTGTTACACAAAGAAAGATTTAATAAAAATAATTTTTTGTTACTTTTTTTTTGTCCCATTCCATCACTCTGACAGTCATCCCAGTGCCTCACATCCTTCACTGGGTCTAGTGGTACTCCAATCATCCCTGGATGAATGACCATATATTCATAGGTATTTACTAGGCTAAGGCTTTTTAAGCCTTGCCATGCATCCCAAATCTCTTACAAGTTCTGACACCCTTGATAAATGCAAGCATGGGCCTGGGAGATGAACCATTTACAGGTTACCTGTTTGCATTAGAGACATAGGCGCCAAACCAGGGATGAATGTCCATTACCAAGGATTAAATACATTTTAATATAAAATTATATACAATATCATACACATTTCGTTAACTTTTGATTACATATTGCTGTTGATACAAGAAGCAGTTTTCTAGAACTCTCTGTATATTTTTACTTGTAAACTCATTTCTGAATCTATAGATATTACATATATTAGAATATTTTACTGGTACATATTGTATGAGTTTATCTTTTCACTCCATGCCTCTGATGTAAATAATGATCTGCTCAGTTGAACCTCCCTATTAACATAAGTAAATATGTAAATAAGCAGGTAGTCAGTCAGTCAATAAATAGGTCAAACAGTGGAGTATTTTTAGACTGAAACTTTCAGCAGGTGTCAGATTATTTAAAGCTGCATAGCCTTTATGGCATATTACTCCACAATTAATTTTTCAAAGACTGTTGGTAACAAGACAGTAGTTTTACGAAATGTATTTTGTTTCATATTCACTGCAGTTTAAGTGAATTATGGGCTACAGTCATTGTAACAGTAACAAATAATAAATCAAACATAAAAAATAAGGAATACAGTATGGTGCTAAATGTTGTTGTGTCTTTCGACTTATCCCGGTTAGGGGTCGCCACAGCGGAACTCCAGTCCGCTAATGTTTGGTAGTGGATTTTTACGTGCCGAGTTACCAGCCCTGATGCACAACCTTCAACGAAGGCATGCCCATTCACGCATGCCTGCACACAGAAGACGCTCTAGCTGAGAATCGAATGCGACAACGTCTTTCTGTGAGGCGACAACGCTACCGCAGCACCACTACCGCGGGACAGTATGGTGCTAATTTTATTTTATTTTATTTAACAGTATGGTGCTAAATAAAATAATTATTTCCTGAATAATTAAGTAACAGCATTAACGGAGCTCAGAATGCTGGATATATAAGGTGCTGGAGTCATGAGGACGATCATTTCTGAATAGATAGAGAGATATTTTTCAATATTTTAAACAGTCTTGGGCACCTGTACATACTGTAACATTTGGATTTTCAATCTGAATAAATACATAAAGACACTGCCACTCGATGCTATGCAGCTGCCTTACTAACTTTACTTTTGCAGCTACGTAACACAAACATAAGTGCACAACATATGCCAACTGTATTTTTATACTAAAAAGCAAAAATAAGTTATATGAGTCATAGTACATTTGTGTGTATGCATGTATATACTGAAAGAGAGGGGAAGAGCTACTTTGAAGTACTGACAAGATTCAAGATATGAAGAAGTCTGCAGATGGAATCTTTGCCTTTGGCACAAACTTCATAAATTTGTCACAATGTCAAAAGGGACCATAATGAAGAAATGTTTGTTCCCACAGTTTGAAACTAAATCTTACACTTATTCTTTTACTTACAAGTAAGCAATTGTTGATATAATGGCAACCTAGTAGGACCTAAATAAGTAAATAACTTGCATATGAATTGATTTAACTTATCTTTCAGCCCCACTGACTCAACCGTCTGAACAAATGTCACATTACCTTCTGCCCCAGTCTTGAGTTCAAATGAGACACTCATTATTTATCTTGAAATGCTCTAGATAAATCTATCAATATTCCTTTTGGATCACTATATCCTCTGAGTTACAGCCTTACACAGTACAAACGTTTTCCACATCTATAGTGCCAGAAAACAAATTATTTTCTTGTTTGTTCTTCCTGAATGTATATGTTTTATTATCAACTATTGTCACCATACTTTACATAATTTAACAAAACCATTTCTCTTACTATCCAACTTCTACCCTGGAGCAGGACACTTTCTTGATTCAGGTTTATAGTCACACAAGTACATGCAGTGTTGCACACATCTATTTTTTCAGCAAAATTTTGAAAACTTGATTTAAAACAATTTTCCCAAGTCATTACACATCTCAGGCCTATACTAATTTTGGAAGCATACCTTTTGACTTTTAAGTGCAAGAAATCTTGACAAAGTCAAACATAATGAGGGAGGGAGGCAAAGGCCCAAAATCAGGGACACAATCTAAATATTGCTCATACTGACCCAGAATGTTGCCTTGCATTAGTATGCTTTTTCTGACGGATATAAAGTATGCAACTCAAATGCATGTCACCACTTAGTGACTTCAATCCTCATTGATTTGCCAGCAAATCAAATATTTTATGAGACCAAAAATATGACAACATTTGTAGTTGGAGCCAGCGAGGAACGTAAATACATCGTGAGGGGATTGCACTATCCATCCTCAAACATGGGAGTTTTCTTTGTATGACTTACCCTGTTTCTCCCTATCTTGTGGAGCCTGTCTTGATGGCTAAGGGGAGGGTGTGCAATGTATACATGTAGTATTTTGCAACACCTCTACAGCAGCTCAGTCTTGTCCCTACTCTGATTCCCCTTTTAGACCAAGTCTCCACTAAAGATGTCTCCAGACTCCACCAGGACATCACCATAGGAGATGTCCCTGGGACTGCCTACCCTCCCAGGGATGGAAACATCCATTTCTCCCTGCCAGACTTTCAGTTGCCTGAGCTCATAGCTAAACTTGGGTCA
Organism: Protopterus annectens; assembly: GCF_019279795.1. Classification (NCBI taxonomy): domain Eukaryota; kingdom Metazoa; phylum Chordata; order Ceratodontiformes; family Protopteridae; genus Protopterus; species Protopterus annectens. The sequence continues at coordinate 660,821,722 of NC_056729.1, read as the reverse complement.
AGTGGGTCATAGTCAGTGCTTTATCCCTTTACTGGAGTAGCTGTAACAAAAAGAAATTTAGAAAAACAGATTTTATAAATCATAAACAGTTCCATTGTTCATATATGCAACCTCTGTTTAAGCTAATCTTTGATTACATATTTAGGTGTTAAAACAGATTATAGTATATCAACTTGTGCTGCATGACTCAAAGATAAAATATTAATGAATTAAATGTTCTTATGTTGCGTGGCTTATTAACAAACCTAATCCATTAACTGTTCTAAAAGAGGAACATCTTTTATCATTATCACTTTATCTCCAGTCTGTATATGTATTGGGATTATTAGCAAACTGGTTAAAGAAGTAGTAAAGCAGTTTGTAATTCCAAAAAAATGCATCCAGTGAATGGAACTATTTAACTAATTAAATAATTACACACAGTTTACTCTTTTTAATTGTAAGTATAACAGAAATGGTAATGAGGGGATATTAAAATTATATGTAAAACATATTGTTCCAGTGCTTTGGAGATGAAGGGTAATCCTGGATATTATTATGAAACATCATTAGTAAGGGGTGGTGAAAGCTGACATTAGGCAATGAACACTGGTTTGATCTAAAGCGCTGGTGATGAGAGAGCTCAGACCCTAGAAACTAAAAGCATTATAACTCAAAAGCGTGAATAATGAGAAGGGAATACCCGAGACAGAAAGTACATTACTTAATACAATGGAGCTGGCTTGGATAAATGAATTATGTCTGCCTAACAACTTATCTGTTGCAAAGTTATTGAACCCAATTACTATCAAAATTATATATTTTTCTTATTGTTCCTGGGTGTGTGGTGGGGGCTGTAACCATGATAGTATGTAACTTAAACAATAATACTCCCAGTCAGACAGCCTAGAGGAAGATGATGAAACACCATAGAAACCGAAATGTCATTTTGATAATTAACACATGTGATGTACTTGCACCTCAATAATTCATTAGGTTTCTATGAATTATGTGTACATTACATGGGGGTGGCTAAGCATGATCAGTTTGTGCACGCAATTATGTGCTGGGTCATATACTTATGTGGGTTATGCATTACTATGTGTTTCTTGTCACACTGTTTGGTCTTACTTGCGGAGTTGGCTAAAACATGTTGTGGAGGTTTCTGTTCTGCTGGGGGCACTTATTAATGTATGTATTACATGACTGGGTACTACTGCACAATGAATTCCATGGTGCATTTTTTCATATACTGCAGTGTGTGCTATTAATATATTACATTTTCATGACTCTGGGCCATAGATTTCAAAGACAAATATGAACTGTCTGGTTTATCGCATCTGTTTGTTTTCATACCAGTTAGATGAATTCTAAATGTCATTAAACTAGTAGTTTATTTGGTAGCTTAAATACTGATTATCGACCATCAAAAAGCAAGGTTTCAACCATCTAAGAATTATTTTATATTCCTTCTCTACATTCATCATTTCTATTCCTTTTTGTATGTTTTGCTTCTTCACCACCCTTTCTTTTAAAAAAAGTGAACTCATATACCCCTGAGCTGTAATTCAGTATATTTAGTCTGTATTTTTCTCTTGTGATACATGTATTCACACACTTGTGCCATAATCACACCACTTACCCTTTACATCAGCAATATACATGCTAGGTTCTTGTGGCCTGATTTTCTGTAACTTCTGGTGTAGTCCATACATCACAGTTCTGGATCTCATATTTTTCCTGCGTGTGTGTGTGTGTGTGTGTGATGCATGTATGTATATATATATATATATATATATATATATATATATATATATATATATATATATATATACATATTCTTAACATCCACAAGCACTACCTAGATGGTGTCAGATCATCAGCTGTTTATAAAATCAGAGTAGTGGCAGGTTTCCTTTGCATTCTTCTGTTTTTTTCTGCTTTCTCTTTCAACATACCTAAGCTCAGGTAATCAGACAAGAACCCTTCTCTTTTCAAAGTTAGCCATATATCTTTGGCACCATGATTCTCTTGTGACTATTATGCCCCTCTTGATACCATTGTGTTCTTCCTCTCACATTAGATATTCACATGAGGCAGTGCTGGTAGCCATAGTATGGACATCACCCAGTGACAATGTCTTTTTTCTGACAAACCTAACAATCTTCTTGTTGGACATCAAGAACAGTGCATTTTCCCAAACAGACAACATGTGTGAGTGCATGAATTCATCCACCTACACAGCATGCCTTGATTTCTTCCTCTCAGAAGAAGTTACTTGTTTTTCACATGATGGAAAATGTATACATCAGTAGTTCATAGCTTTTCACTATCTCACTCTCTTTCTCTGTCTCATTGTCTCTCTATATGTCTATCTCTCACTTCTGCAGAGGAATCAACATACAATGTCTTAGTTTTTGCACAGAATGTGAAATTGTGAATGTACAATATAGCGTTCTTTAACTTTATGTGTATGGAGCTTTTCTCCATAGAGCTCCACTGAAAGAGGCATTGTGCCCAGCTAGACTTTCCTGGTAAACAAAAATGAATAAATAATATGATCTTTTCCAGTCTTTGGGTGGCTTATTGCCCACCCATGACTTGTTACAAAAGTTATTAATGGTGCCAGTACAGAAACCTGGCCATTAAAATCAGAGCAATTAAGAAGCTAGTTGTGATGGAGATGTATCTGAGATGAGTGGTAGGTTACACAGTGTGGGACAGATGAAGAAATAAGATAACAGCACAAGCCAAAGTATCTCCAATTTCTTAAAAGGTCAAAAAGAACAGATTACAGTGGTTCAAACACATGTACAAAAATGCAGAAGACAATCTGGTGAAGAAGAAGATTTGGGAAAGACAGAAAGAAGGCAAGAAGAATGAGGGTCTCCAGCAAAGATGTGGAAGGAAAGTACAGTTTTGTACCCACCATAAATGTAGATGTTCGAGTGCTAATACAGCTGCAGTCATAACAGATGGGTTCTCCTGCCATCAGGCGGGTCCTCGGTGGGCCGAATTCCAAAGTCTAGGTCCGGCGTCGGTTGTCGTCGCTTCTTCCCTGATGTCAGTGCACCAGGGGTATAAAATAACCAGACGACGCCATTTTCTTCAGTTTTTCTTGCCCCAGATGTCAGGTGCCCCCAGAAGGAAGGCAATACATAAATTTGTGTGATAAAGCAATGCAATATAATCAAAATACAGTAGTGCAAGCAAATACATCAAGAATGAATACCCCAATCAGGTAGCATGAGGAGGTGTTAGCCAATAGGCCTGTCCCAAGAGGGGAAGGAGGGAGGGAAACCTGGACTGCAGCTGTATTAGCACTCGAACATCTACATTTATGGTAGGTACAAAACTGTACTATGTTCATCGTGCATACAGCTGCAGTCATAACAGATGGGTAGAATCCCAAAGCTAAGAAAGGGGTGGTAGGCACTAGGTGGAACTAGGAGGAGCCAGAATGCCCTGCAAGACTGCAGTGGCAAAGCCCGCTCTAGATTTGGAGTATAATGGAAGGTGGTAGTGCTTGGAGAAGGTATGCACAGAACTCCAAGTGGCTGCTTCCAAAATATCTTTGGTAGGAACTCCTCTGAGAAAAGCTGCAGAGGTAGCCGTGGCCCTTGTGGAGTGAGATCTGATGCCTGTAGGTACAGTTTTGCCATGAAAAGAATAGCAAAAGCGTATGCAGTGGGCTATCCATTTTGAGATAGTCTGCTTGGAAATTGGCTTTCCTTGAGCTGGCTTTCCTTGAGCTCCTATAGCATAGGACACAAAGAGCTGATCTGATTTCCTGAAAGGCTTTGTTCTGTCCAAATAATAACGCAGTTATCTGTGGATGTCCAAGGAATGTAGCAATCTCTCCCCTTTGTTTTGAGGATTAGGATAAAAGGTAGGTAAGTGTATAGCCTGATTCAAAGCTACCCTGGATACCACTTTTGGCATAAAGGATGGGTTAGTTCGTAAGGAAACTCTGTCCTGATGGAAGATGATGAAAGGCTGCACAGCCATGAGAGCTTGTAGTTCCGATACCCTACGAGCTGAGGTAATAGCCAGAAGGAAAGCTGTTTTCCAGGACAAATATTGCAAATCTGATGAGGCAGCTGGCTCAAAAGGAGGCAAGGTCAGCTTTTCTAGAATGAAATTGAGATCCCAAGCAGGTATTGGTGGTTTCCTTGGGGGTTTTAGATTTTTAGCCCCTCTGAGGAACTGTCTTAAGAGGGGGTGAGAGAATAAGGGTGGATCAGTGTTGTATTCTGCAAAAATGGCTGAGGCATGGATTTTGATGGAGGAGAAAGAAAGTCCACTGCTTAGCAGCTCAGCTAAATACTGTAATATTTGAGGTAAATTCAGTTTTCCAGGATCCTGGCCCTTTTTCTCATTCCAGAGACAAAACCGTTTCCATTTTGCGGAGTAAGCTTTTCTGGTAGACGGCCATCTGGCCTCCAAAATGACATCCTGCACCTCCTTGGAGAGTAGGGTCTGTTGTGATGCTAAGGAATCTTCCATGCGGCTAGATTGAGTGTTTTTAGCTGACTGTGAAGAGTTTTGAAGCTGTGCTGAGTCAGAAGAAGAGGCATTAGAGGCAGGGTCCATGGTGGGGAATGCGTCAGGCTCCTCAGGAGTGGGTACCAGTGTTGTCTTGACCAGTCTGGAGCAATGAGAATCATCTTTGGTCTGTCTGCTCTGGTTTTTAATAGAACTTTGGGCAGCAGAGGAAGAGGTGGGAAGGCATAAACTGTCATTGATGTCCAACTGAAAGAGAGAGCGTCCACTCTCCAGGCCTTTGGATGAAAAATCTTTGAGCAGAATTTTGTCAATTGGTGATTTTCGTGGGAGGCAAAGAGATCTATGTCTGGCCTTCCCCATGCTTGAATTATCTCTGTAAAAACTTGAGGATGCAACTTCCATTCGTGTGGATCTGTCATATTTCTGCTTAGGTTGTCTGCCAGTGTGTTTTCCTTGCCTGGCAAGTACTGTGCTTGTAGTTCGATTTGTAAGTCCAGGACCATGTTCCAAAGTGACATGGCCAGTCTGCATAGGGGGTATGAATGGGTTCCTCCCCGTTTGTTTATGTACCACATTACTGTGGTGTTGTCCATCCTTATCAATAGTTGACCTGGTTGCAGGAGGTCTTTGAAAGCTATAATAGCATTTATTACTGCTAGCATTTCCTTTTGATTGATGTGTAGGTGCTTTTCTTTTTGGGACCATTTGCCCTGAATGCACCGATCTGTCATGTGCGCCCCCCAGGCATAGTTCGAGGCGTCTGTTGTGATGACTTGATTTGCTTGAGGCTTGCTGAATGGGAGACCTGTGTTTGCTTGGCATGCTTGAGCCCACCACAGAAATTCCTTTTGAAGACATGGAATTAGTGGTATTATTGTTTCCAGGCTGTGGCTGTGTTGAGACCATAGGTTTTTCAGGTACCATTGAAGTTTCCTCATATGCAGCTTTGCACATGGGATTAGTAAGATGCAAGATGCCATGTATCCCAGAGCCTGCAGGATTTTCCTTGCAGTCAGCCTGGTGCAATTTGCTAGTGTTCTGAAGTATTGAGTTAGTTGCCCCTGCTTCTCTGGCGTAAGGTAGGCCATCTGGGTGTTTGTGTCCAAGTTGGCACCCAGGAAAATTATTTTCCGAGAGGGTATTAGCCTTGATTTCTTTTTGTTGACTGTATCCCAGAGAATTCAACAACATTATTACATAAGCCAGATGTTTCAGAAGAATGTGCTTGCTGTCCGCTTGGATCAGGCAGTCATCCAAATAGGGGTATATTTGTATCTCTTGAAGTCTGCAGTAGACAATTACTGATGCCAGGCATTTCGTGAATACTCTGGGCGCAGTAGATAAGCCAAAGGGCAACGCAGAGAATTGATAATGGGTTGAACCTGCAAGAAATCTGAGGTATCTTCTGCAATTTTGTCTGATTGGGACATGCAGGTATGCCTCCTTGAGGTCCAATGTTACCAGCCAAGACTCCTTGCCCAGCATGGGAAGAAGCTGCTGTAGAGTGAGCATCTTGAATTCTGGTACGAGTAGAAATGTGTTTAGGATGGATAGGTCCAAAATAGGTCTCCAATCTTTTCCCTTCCTTGGTACCAGGAATAGTCTGGAATAAAAACCTTGACCTTGTTAGATGCGTAGGTACCTCTTGAATAGCTTTCATGTCTATGAGATCTGAAATTAGTCTTTGTGCCTCTGCCCTTTGATTGTGTGGCAGGTTTGGCATGCCTCTCATTTTTGGAAGGGTGTGAAAATGGAATCTGTAGCCTCTGTTTATAATGTCCAGGATCCATTTGTCTTTTGTGACAATATGCCAATTTTTTGCAAATAATGCCAGTTTTCCGCCTAATGGTGCTGCCATTTGAGTCTTGCTTGGCATGCAAAGGGGAAAGTCATTGGGCTTGCTTTCTGAATGGTTCCGAGTTATCCTCACCACCTCTTTGTGTAGGAGCTTGCCATTGTCTGCCTCTAAACAATCCTTGGGAATGCCCTCTGCCCCTTGGGTGCCTGTATCTACCTCTTTGGGGTCTATCCGTGGCTGGAAAGGACCAATTTTTGGAAGGCCAATTTCTACTGAAACGTGGGGGTTGTACCTGTAGAAAATCTTTCACTGTTTGCATTGATTTAGCCTTTTCCTCCATTTTCCTTAATACCTCCTCAGCATTAGCACCAAATAATACATCCTTTTGTAGAGGGGCATCTAGCAATTTAGCTTTGACAATGATCTGGTAAGGTTTGTTCCTTGAGCCAGGCATGCCTACGTATGACTGATCCTGTAACAGCAGCTCTACATGAGGCCTCTAGAGCATCAAAACCACATTGTAAAGTATGTTTACCCACTTGTTCTGCACTATGCATCAAATCCTGCAACTCCTTCAAGTCTGGTTGTTCAGGTAGTGACATTTTACTTCTCAACTGTGATAACAAAAACTGTTGGTACTTTAGCATATGGAACTGACAGTTTAATGCCCTCATAGTTAAGGTGGCCGAGGTATATACCTTTTTTCTCCACCTTTCTAAGGATCTGGAATCTCTCTCGGAAGGTAATGGATTTTTAGCAGTGGAGGCCTTAATTCCCTTGGGGCCCTGTGAGATAGTTTCTGGGTCAGCAGCATGGCTTTTGTATAGAAATTGGTGTGAGTCAGGAACCCTGTAGTACCTGTCAGGCTTGACTGGAGCTGGATGTAGAGAATCCAGGTTAAGGCAGGCCTCCGAGTACACATCATCTAGTATGTCCAAGCCAGGAGGTATAGCTAGAGGCCTGTGCTGAGGTAGTAAGAGAAATTCTCTAAGCCTTTTCTTAGAATCTGAATAATCTTGGCCTTCCCAGTGGAAGTGTTCCCTTAAGGTATGTAAAGTTTCCCTAAATGAGTAATCCTCTGGGGGGGAGACAGAGGGGATGGACTCCTCAGCATCAGAATCTTCAAAAGGGGAGTAAGAATGTTCCTGTTCATCAGAGTGCCCTGAAATAATGGAGCCCTGATCAGAGGAGGGAGATTCTTCTTCCACTCTGGGCCTTTTGTCCGGGGGGGGGGGGGGGTTGAGAACCCCTGATAAGAGTAATCAAATCCTCAGCCATTTTAAGCATCTGTTTTTTAGGCATGGGGCCTGGAGATGGGCCCTGTGTAGCTTGTCTCTTAGAATGCATGGCTGCTTTAGACTTAGTGTAAGCCTTGATGGAAAAAGAGGAGGAAGGTCTGAAGACACCTTGAGAGGAGGTAGACCTGTCCACATTTTGAGATTCACCGCCAAGAGTGGCTTCGGTATCTGTAGTCGGGGTGTGGGCAGAGGAGCCTGCGACCTCGGGCACAGGAGACACCGCCAATGTAGTGTCGTCGGTAGTCGGGGGCTGCGTAGGTGCCTTGCTGAGAACTGGACCATGTGTAGTCAGCTTTGGCGTGGTGTCAGTAGAGGCCGCGGACCTCGTGTGTCGGTCCTTGTCTTTGCGTTTTTTAGACAAAACTGGAGTCGGAGTATCCGACGACATAATATTAGTTAAATTTTTTGCCAAAATAATGCTGGGCGAACTCCGCCCAACGCTTAATGGTGCGTTTGTTGAATGTGGCACAAAAACGACAGACCGAGACATCATGGTCTGGGCCTAAACATGGAATACAGAGGGAATGGAAATCCTTATGCGGTATTTGCTTCCCACATGAAATACAATTATTAACTTTGTCTGACATCGGTCTGAGGCAAGAAAAGTTTCCCCAACGGGGTACTTAGCTTTCAAGAAGACTTCGGTTGCAAAATTTTCATAATTTCAGGAGCTGGCCGACCGGCACTTGCGAACTGCGTCTGCTTCGGGCACCGCGCGGCAAGAAAGACTGGAGAAAATGGCGTCGGCTGGTTATTTTATACCCCTGGTGCACTGACATCAGGGAAGAAGCGACGACAACCGACGCCGGACCTAGACTTTGGAATTCGGCCGACCGAGGACCTGCCTGACGGCAGGAGAACCCATCTGTTATGACTGCAGCTGTATGCACGATGAACATCATGTGTGAGGGAAGACCTGTGATAGTCAGGCATGAGTGTGGAAGAAGGTAGGAGATTGGCAGTGAACCAACAGAGTTTGCCACAGTTGACACGACACCCTGACCCCATGTAGTAAATGGGAGAAAGGGTATTGTTTGTTGATGATGATGATGATAGGCATCAAAGGGCACATGCCTCCAACCCACCCATGCAACAGACAAGCAGGTTCTTCTTCATTATTCCCTTCTCTCCCCTGCTAGCACCTTCATTGATAAGATCACTAATTGAACCTTAGTTGTCTAAGTCATAGTCAGGGCATCACTCTTCTACACCACAGAGATGGCCATCCATGCAAAATTATTTTTTAAACCCTGTACTCATTTTTTCACACTTGCCAACTATGCCAGATATTTATATAATGCCTCTGCCACACTGGCACTGCTGCTCATATTTCCACTACTTCCTTTTCTGTCTAGTAGATGGGTTCCTATTAGATGATAGAAGATGCATTCTTTCGAATGCATCTTGGTCGAACTTGAAAAGACAAAAAGACAAAATGACGAAGTGGCATATAAGCGAATTCTTTCCCTGGGAAAGCAATTGCGTGGCCGCGTCTGTTACTTTGTCATTTATGTCACTGTAGTGCGATCTCGGAGCTGGTATATTTAAGTAGGGGGTGTGTGGGGGGCACAGCCTCCCACGTCGGGGGGTGTGGGGGGAGAAGCCCCCCACTTTATGTTATAAGTGTATTTTTTTTTGGAACAGTGATTAATCGCTGTTCTAAGCATCCGAGTTTGTAAGCTTTCACTTACATGGGGTCGATAAATCATCGTTCACTTTTCTAAGCATTCGATGATTTAATATAGACCCCTAGTAGACAATGTTTTGGTCCTCAGTTGACCCTAGACAATGTTCAACCCTGTTTTGCATAAAGGCTCTAGCTGTGACACAAGACAGTACTACCTTTTTTCTGTATTTCTCTTATAATAATTTTAATTCAGTCCAATTATTCCAGTATACATTAGACTTGCCTTTGTTAAACAGTTTTTATAAGAAGTTTAAATTTGTATTTGGCCCACACTTTAACTTTAAAACGTCTGCAACAGGCCGGCCTTATTTGGATGTATTTGGTCAACAGGCCGGCCTTAAGAGAATTGGATGTATTTGGTTCAATAGGGCCCTGCTCCTTCAAGGGGCTCTGCACTAAGTTATCAGAGGGTCATTATGCCTTAGATGACCCATATATTTTCTGGAGAGTCACTACAGTAAGGGCAAGGCATTTTCCTGCTAGTAGCCTTGCTCCCTTGCAGTTACAAGTCCTGTTAATGGAGAGGACAGTATGTTCCATCATGCACTGCACTAGTGGCTAGTCTGATATTATTAGTAATGTCAGATTCATACCTCTTGTATGGTGCACAGAGTTAGCCCCTCATACTTCCACAGCAGTTAGTTGCTGTTGCTATGAGCTTAGCAGGGTCTCCAACCCCAAATTAGGTGGATTAACCATTTAGTTTTGTGTACTATTCCAGTTACTGCCTCGGAATATAAGACTTAACTAAGTTTTGAAGATGATACAAAAGTATTACGTTTTCTTTTGCTTCTCTTGCTATCAATGGCTGCAAATGAATACAGGTATAAAAAAGGAATAGTCAGTCTCAGAGAGCATGAACAACCACTATAAAGCATAAATAATAAAAAAAATAATAATTATAATAATATCAGATGCTGTGACATGAGGTAACTTCTGATCTCTAAAACTTGTGACAGAATGTTACCAATTCAACAGCATGGCAAACAAAATACTTGCTGCAGTCACAGATGAGAGCAGAATGATATACAGAAGTGAAACATAAGTTATGTGCATCGAGTGTTGGCAGACTGAGGTGGACAGAAAAAATATACATTTGGCCACAAGTGGAAAAACAGTAACAGGTGCAGTTTGAGTGATAAATGTACTACAGGGGTATCACAGTTTCAGAGTCATATACAAAATAGGGAGCACGCAGAAACTTAAAGCTAGATAACTGCTGGACTTGAATGGGGGGTATTATAGAAAGCTGAACAAACCATAACATTTTGCATGACCTCTCTACATCTACATAGGTTTCCATAAAGCATCCTGATTTCCTTCCAGCTGCCAAGTCATGATGCTTAAAGATAATCCCTACATGCAATCCTTACTGGCGCCCTTGTGATCTGGAATATGGTTGGAAAAGATATGCATGCATTAGTCTACTTACCAAGTTTAATAAATAATAAAATAAATAAACATAAACGTTCATAAATACTTGTAACTGAGGTGGTTTGTGAACAACAGCATTTCTAACGAGAGGCCTGAGATTATTACTGTTATTATCGTTAAGCATTCTAAAGAAGTTCCACAGTATTATGTGGTATTGTGCAAACAAACTGACTGTAACAAAATAAAAAAAAAATTAACTGGATAAGGAAGTCCGACCTTTCAGATCAAGCATAGGATGTGATCGGAAACCTGTGAAGAAAGAAAGGGGTAACATGTGATAATGTATAAATGGGTAAAAAAATGTTCATGTTCTTTTGGACCTCCAGTCTTCCCACAGCCATAGAGCGCAACCTCACTGACAAGAATACTGGGCACTGGAGGTAAGAGCTGGGGGCGTAGATAAGGCAGAACATTTTATCAGATTTCATGTTTCAAAATAAGCCTGCTTCTTAGTAGCAACATCTGCTTGATGATGTCAGCTGCAAATCCCAAAGACATTAGAGTAGGTTACCTTACAAAAACACTTTTTATTTTATTTACTTACTTATTTATAAAACTTTGCTTGCAAGGATTACTGATCCACCTTGGCCAATTTCAGGCTCAGCACAGAAAAAATACAACCAACGTAACAATAAAAATCATTTAAACTGCAACAGTAGTAATGTAAGATCAAGCATGCAGAGAGGTATAAGTCAGGATAGTATGTAGCATCAGTGAACATAATCATTGGCAGACACTTTACAAGAATTCAGTTTGTAACTCATGTTAGAAGAATACGTTTCTGCTGTACAATAACATCCTGTATTATGTTTCTGTGGAGAAATTAATATACAAAAAAATATTAAATTATGTACAGTTTTGAGGATGTGATATAAAGGAGAGTGATGTGCAAGTCAAATGAGAAAAAAAGGAAAAAGAGGGCAACAGAAAAGAAGAACAAAAGAAATACTGGAGTGGAAGTTAAGGGAGACCTGCTGCTATTTCCTACCCAGCTTGAGGAGCCAGTCGGTACTACAGGAGTTAGAGGACATGTTTACTGGTAAGACAGAGTGCATCCATCTATTAAAGTACTATGTAGACACAAGGCCTCAGTGGCCCATCAGACAGGTTCCGTATAGTTTACCAGAGTGAGTTAAGCTGACTGTGGCAGAAACAACTGATGATTTTGGATTGGGGGTAATCCAGGTGTCCTGGTTTTAGTGTGTTTTACTACAGAATATAAGCTAATAAATAAACATATTGCTTTATTTTAATACACAGTAATAGCATTTATTCATGATTCCTAACATAAAATATCCTGAACTCCAAGAAGTCAGCAGATAAAGGAAGGGGTGTGGTGGCAGATGGGGATCAGTTGAGAGGCCCAATCAAAAAGGTCCGCATTGGTCCCAACAGTTGCAAAGACTAGCTCTGTCTTTAGGGATAAGCCCACATACCTAGGTGACATAAAATAAACAAAATGAATAACTTAGATTATAACTGGCTTAATGCTAGCTCATACGCTGTAAATGGAAACCACTTCTGCTTGCAACCTAATGGGTATACAACAGATATATGAAGAAAGCTTCTGTCGGTTTAATTTCTCAAAGTCTTTTGGGTTTCTAGTACCATGATGGGAATGCACCCAATTCCTAAATCAAAGTGATTAAAGTTCATGAAATTAGTATTGTTTCAGTCTCTGATGTTGGCTAAAAGTGCTCAGAACTGACTCCTTCTGTAATTCATATGGAGTTATATGTACTGGTAGCATATCTAAATGCAACTGTTAATTCTTCTTGACCCCCCCCATTGCCTATATATTGGAAATGTCTGGGTATCCTTCTTCCTCATTGCCTTCATTTCTGCCTGTGCCTCTTTGTACGTAAAGACACTGTAATCACTGGGTGTAGCAATTTCAATGATCAACACTAATTTTGTTTTCTTTTCATGGACTACTATATCTGGTTTTCTCACATCTATTTTTTTAACCTTTGGTAATGGGTGATCCCATGTAGTACAAACTTCATCATCCTCTATAACGCTTTGTGGCCCATGTTTCCAATGCTTCTCAGCTACTCTAATATTGTAATGTTTGCAGTCCCCAATGCAACAGTCTTGCCACATTACTGTGCCTTTCAGTATACAGGTCCTCTGCCATTAGTGTATCACAGCCAGCAACAAGATGTGTGACTGTTTCCAGTTCAGTTTTACAAAACCTACATTTGTCTGTTTCTCCCACATGTTCAATGGAATTTGTAAACCAATGTGTACGCAGACCGCGATCCTGGGCCACCAATATTAATCTTTCTTCTTTTGGTTTCAGTTCACCTCTCCTTAACCATTAGTGCATCATATCCTGATCAACATGAGTTTGTACCAGTAGTTTCTGTATTTGCACCAATATTTGTATACATTTTCCATATTTCTTTCCTTCTCTTCTGATCCTTCTCCTTATATTCTTTCTTTTGTTTTTTTTAGCACATTCAGTTGCTGCCTGATTTTTCCTGTACTGGTTTGATTTCCATTCCCACTTGACACCAATATGCCTCTGCTAAACTAAGTAGTGCAGTCATCTTAGACTTGTTCTCCTCATGTTTTAAAACTTTCACTAAGTTTGGATCAGGTAAAATCAATAGATTTGTATGCAGTCCTGTGATTGCAGATCTACATGTGTAATCAGTTTTAAGGAGGCCCATACCGCCTTCAGAATGACGAATATATAATCTTGGTATACACTGATTTTTACATATCACTTGATAAGTATGAAGCATTTCTTTTGTTTTCCTGTCCAGCTGAACCAGCACCTTTTAGGCCCAGTCAATCACCCCAAAGCTATAAGTTGGAACAGGAAAAGCAAACTGGTTTACGATTTGGACTTTGTTCCTAGATGTCAGGGCTGTTTTTAGTATTAATTTTAGTCATCTAAAATGTTCCTTTCTGAGTTTAGTTCACATTTGTTCATGTGTTAATGCTGATCCTTCATCAATTCCCAGATATTTGATTCCTGTCCCAGACTAATATGTTCTTGGTGCTGCAGCTTTCCTACTTTAAAGGTTGTTTTTGTACATTTATCAAGACCAAATGGCATTCTTCTGTCATCTGAAAAAGTAATAACCACTTGCAGTTTTGCTTTCAGTTTCCCATCCAATGAACTATGCAGTTTTAAATCATACACAAGAAGAAAATCAGAACTCTTTACACTTTGTTGTTTTCTGGGAGCCAAATTGAAAACATGACCCAATCTGTTAAGTAGACAGGTTAATGGGTTAAGGGCAAGACAAAGGAGCAGCAGTGTCAGAATCACTCTGGAACATGCTCCTCTGAATTTTTATCTCTAGGAAAATAATTTGTCCTTTATCATGGCCTAACTGCAAAATGTTTTGCTACAGTTTCTTAGTTACTGTAATATAATTGACCAATGTAGGGTGTATCTTGTATATCTGTAAGCACTCCTTTATCCATGAATGCAGAATTCTGTCAAATGCTTTTTTGCAATCTATGTATGCCATACTTAATTACTCCCCTTTTTTTTACAATTCTCCATTATGACTTTATTTAACAACAAATTTTCCTTATTTTCATATGTCTTTCTTTTGTTACCATTTTGTTCTATTGCCATGACTGAGCTTTCTTCTAAATGACTATAAACTCTGTTGGCATCAATTACAGTATATAGTTTATACATCACCAGAAGGCAAGTTATTGGTCTACAGTTTTTAGGCTAGCTTGCAGGTTCACTGTTAAGGAAGAGTATCATGTTTCCTGTTGTTAACCAAGTTATGTCTGCTTGGGATGCACATATAAGTAGTTCTTACTTAGGGCTAATTTTTTGTGTAAATATTTTAACAATTTTAGCTAGAAGTTGGGTTCTGCATCTAGGCCTTGGGTTTTCCAATTAGGAGCTTTTCTTAATTTTGCTTCAGTTGCTCTGGACATTACTTAATCCTATTTCATACCCTCTACATTTGAATTTTTTACTGTTTCTTTTACTTCTTCTATCCATTCAGCATCTTTGTTATGCTCCACATGGTCTCCGTAGATATTTCTCCAAACTGTGTCTATTTCTTCTTTTTTGTTGGTGTTTCTATTGCTTTTGATTTGTTTCCCAGTTCTCTATAAAACTTTTTTGGGTCATCAGTGAATTGTTTATTTTGATCTTTTCCTTTAAATTTATCTGTATGTCTTCTGTGTTGTTCCTGCCTGTTTTAATATTTTAGTTTATTTTTTATAGTAGTGTACGATAGATCCTGGTCTGTTCTGATAATGCACATTGCTTTTATTACATCTGTCTATTTTTCTTAATCTGTTCCCTATTCTATACTCTTCAAACAGTGACACTTCTCGTCTTTATTGCTTTATAGTTTTCTCATTTTGATTCATTAATGGCCTTCGATTTCTTCCCTTCCTTTCCCTTACTGCTTTGTCTTTTTGTGGTAAGATTTTATCTGTTATTAATTTAGCTGTATATTAATATATCCTATTTACTTTTATTTCACAGAAATTTTCTGTTAATAGTCTTGATTACTCTTTTATCAGAATTCTAACATTTTGACTTCCTGTAACCTATTTCTTTTATCAGTCTTAATATGGTTTATCCATCTCTATTAAATCAAGTGACTCTTCCCTTAGATCATTTTCTTCAAAACTAAGGGCACATTATTTGTTCTCTGTTTCCTATGGGCATTCTGCAGAACATTCCAGAACATCATCCTGTGAGAGATTCTCTTCAACTGCACCCTACGTCAACCATTGCTCTTTCATATGGGAACTCACTGGCCTATCACTCCACAACATTGACTCTGTCAGAGTTGCCACTGTTTCTTGGTCCTTCCCTTGCTGTGCAACTCCAACTGAACTTTTATACTGGTCTCCTACTGAAGGCTCCAGAGTATCTTCATTTGGCAAGTGATCAGATGCTTCCTGTTCCACCTTTTTCTCCATAATTTGGTGACTCATTTTTCCATCATGTTGTGACGTTACCAGAGTTGGAATTGCTGCACTACATCCTTCACTTTGTAGGTAATCCATAACTTCAGTTTCTGTTTTATTAACTTCTCCATTACTAATCCTCTTTTCTACTTCTCCCCTTTGTTTTCTTATTTTTTTGTACTGTGAATTTTTTCATATCCAGATACCTTTGCCTGTATTTCTCTTCAAATATCTTTGGTGCTGCTTTTTTGTATTGATTAGTTTTGCTTTCTTCTTTTCATAAATATTGTACCATATTAAAATCTCTTTTTCTTTCCCATGTCCATATTATGTCTTCAGATGTCTCCTGCTCCATCTGTTTTGCTTTAATTTGGAGATTCATTGTTCCATCGTGCTGTGACATAACCTGTGTTAGACTTGTACATAACTTCAGCTTCAATTTGTTTAACTTCTACTTTACTAATCCTTTGGTTTACATTCCCCTTTGTGATATTATTTTTTGTATTGTGAAATTTTCCACATCTGGATGCCTTTGCCTGTATTTCTATTCAAATATTTTTGGAGCTGCTTTTTGTATTGATTAGTTTGGCTTTTTCTTTGTATAAATACACCATATCAGATATATTTTTATTTCCCATGTCCATGTTTCTTTTTTCTAAATTTCAAAAAATATTTTTGTTCTTTATATTTTTGTACTTCTTATTTTGTTTTTTTTTTTCCCAAATGTCCTAAAGTTTCTTGGTCTATATAATGTTTTTCATGAATCTAGTGTATTAATGGACACAAATTTGCATTTGATGCTTGTTTTTTTGCAAGTATTTTTCTTTCCTCTAAGTTCTCTCTTAAACCTTTTTTAATATCTTCTATTTGGAGATTATGGGCACCTTGCATAAGTGACAATACATAATTTCTTCATTATCCTCAACGCTACACTCTATCAGCTTTATGGCTCTTTTTTGGCCTGTAAGTTTTTTATATTTTTTTGTGGACTACTACTTCCTTCTACAACAGGGAGGCAATCTTCCCCCTGAGCCTGGCCTACCCCATTGTACGAATATTTCCATGTCTTGAGGATTCTACAGTGTTATTTTTTCCAGTCCTGGCACCACTGCACATACTAGGATTGGGCACTTTTTTATCCTGGGACTTGTGCACCCAGCTGTCTTTTTAATTTTTAACCTACCCCTGTCCATCATATATGCTATATAAAATACAGACTATATATATCAGTGTCATCTTGATAAGATTTTCTGAAAACAGGGTTCACCATGTGAAGGTACTCACCAACACTAAAGGATGAATTAAATTTCAGCAATACTGCTCTACTTTTCTTCCTGATTTTATCATCTCTCCCCCAGAGCTTTTCTGCTAGGGAAAGGAAAGTTCATATGTAGCCACGAGGCATGTGACCCAGGAAACCACTAAGGAGCCTAGCCTAATTCCCCATCTGCCCCAGAATACTGTTGAATTAAATGATTTGCGCCGTCACTCAGTATTCAAATGATGGCTGGGGAAATCAAACTCTAGGAAGCAGTTTGTTAACAGATCATAGCTGTAATTCTCTTCAGCCAGCCAGTAGGGGAAACAGGAAGTCAAAACGTGAGGACAGGCTTGAAGCTCTAGCAAGCTGTTATTTAAGGAGGAAAAGGAAGGGTCTCACTCATACTGTGTTAGCAATGTAGATAACCTCTATCCACTACCAAAAAGCTTGTTGAGAACTGGAATTAGCATAATGAAGAACTCCTTAACCCAGTGAATGTACCCTCCTGACAGAGTGCAGAGAACCAGAAATCTTTGGATGGTTGAGGTTCACCACAGCTGCCCACTCAAGGCATTGTTGTAAACTAAAGCGGTTAGGTAGAAACTTGTATGTCACCTGGTGGATAGCCAACTGGCTCACAGTCAGGACTTAGGAAGTTAGAATTGGGGAGTACACCTATATAAAGAGGCCAGTCACAAGTGGAGTCCCTCAGGGATCAGTCCTTGGACCACTCCTTTTTGGCATTTACTTCTCTGAAGTCCAGGCCAATGTCAGTAGTCTCTGACTGACTAAATTTGCAGATGATTGCAAATTAGGAGCCGTCATTGAATCCCACACTGACACAAATGTTCTCCAAGAAGGGCTGACACAGTCAAACAACTGGTGTCAGAGCCATGGACTAAAACTAAATGCCAAGAAATGTATGATGGTATCCTTTAGGAAGTCATCCATCCCTGGCAACTATCATATTGACAACACACCCCTTAGAGTTGACCCAAAAGTCAGACTTAGGGACACACACATAGATAGTAATCTGGCCTTTGAGCATCACGTGTCTACAGTTGTATGGAAATCGTTCTATGTTGAGCAACTTATAAACAAAGGTATGGCATCTAAGTCCAAGGAAGTCATTTGTCCACAGTATTTGGCATTCATCAGACCTATCATCGAGTACAATGCCCCCCCTTGGTATGTACCTAACCAGGCATATCCAACAATTGGGACGTCCACAGAGATTCTTCACTAAAAGAATATAGGGCTTAAGCAAAATGTTCTGTGAAAACTGCCTCAAGGCTCTATCCCTGTATTCTGTCTCCTACAGACTTTTAAGGGGAGATCTATGCTTGACATACAGGGAATTGTCAGACCCAACTCTGATGAACCTCCTGCATATCCGCAGAAATAAACAGCACCAGAAAGTACAGTTGTCTACACTTACCATAAATGTAGATGTTCGAGTGTATTCACTGTTGCAGTCATCACATTTGGTTTATCCCTGCTAGGGTAGCCCTCAGCCGGCCCAAATACCAGAGGCTTAGTATTTATGCATTGGTTGCTGTCGCTTCAGGACTGACGTCAGGTCGTCAGTAGTATAAAGTAAAGCAGCCAACACCATTACATCAGTTTTTCTTGCCCTAACCTATCAGAAGTCCCCAAGTGGGAGCCACCAGTAGAAAGTAAATAACAATATGTCCCTTGTAAGGAAAGAGAAGAAAGAAGAGGGAATGGAGGGAGGGAAACCAGGACTGCAACAATGAATACACTCGAACATCTACATTTATGGTAACTGTACACAACTGTACTATGTTCTTCGTCTTTCACTGTTGCAGTCATCACATTTGGGTTGATTCCAAAAGTTGAGGAAATGGGTGGAGGCAGTCAAGGAAACTAGGGACTGGCTATAATGCCCTGCAAGACTGCAGAGGCAAACCCTGCCCTGGATTTGGTGAAGATAGGCAGGTGGTAATGTTCGGTAAAGGTGTGAACAGATGTCCAGGTGGCAGCCTCCAGGATGTCCCTGGTGGGGACTCCTCTGAGGAAAGTTGCAGAAGTGGTGGCTGCTCTGGTGCAGTGAGTCCTGACCCCCTTGGGGGGGGGAGGCTTTCCATGTTGCTTGTAGCAGAAATGTATGCAGTGTGCTATCCATTTGGAAATGGTTTGCTTGGAGATGGCTTTGCCCTCTGCCCCTGCAGCAAAGCTAAACAGCAATTCATCAGACTTTCTGAAGGGTCCCGTCTAGATAGAATCTGAGCTGTCTGTGCACATCTAGAGAGTGCAGGATCCTTTTCCCTTGTTCTGTGGGTTAGGGACAAAGGTGGGCAAATTAATGGATTGGTTGAGAGAAACGCTGGACACCAGCTTGGACATGGAGGATGGGTTAGTCCTGTGGGATACCCTGTCAGCATGATGAAGGGTTCCACAGCCATGAGTCCTTGCAGCTCAGAGACTCTTCTGGATGAAGTGATGGCCAGCAGGAAAACTGTCTTCCAGGAGAGAAATTTTAGCTTTGCAGAAGAAACTGGTTCAAAAGGGGGCAGGGTGTTGGTGCCCTTCTTGGGGGCCTCAAGTTGCTAGCCCCTCTGAGGAACTGTTTAATTAGAGGGTATGAAAAAGAGGCTGCTCAGTGGGAAAATGAGCAGAAATAGCACAGGCATGAATTTTAATAGAGAAAAAAGAGAGACCACTGTGTAGCAGGTCAGCTAAGTAATCCAGGATGAGAAGGAGGGAGGGATGTGCCGTATTGGCTCCCTTAGCCTGAATCCAGGTGCAGAACCTTTTCCATTTGTCAGCATAAGACTTTCTAGTGCTAGGGTGTCTGGCCTCATGTATAACACCTAGAACCTGTTTACTGAGGTTGGCAGATTGATCGGAGGTTATGGAATAAGCCAAGTTGCCAAATTGAGGGTCTGCAACTGGGAATGCATGAATTCTCCTTCCCTCTAGGGCAGGAGCATTGGAATCTGAATGAGATGCCATGGTGGCAGTGGGGACAGGCTGCGCAGCAGTGGGTACCAGTGCTAGTGACGCCAGTCTGAAGCAATAAGAATGGTCCTTGTTATTTTCTCCTTTATTTTGAGCAGTACCCTGGGGATGAGGGGTAGTGGAGGAAAGGCATAGACTGATAGATTAACCCAGGTGAAGGACAGGGCGTCCACTTTCCAAGGTATGCAGTGATGCTCCCTGGTGCAGAACTTGCTGAGCTGATGGTTGGTGTGGGAAGCAAAGACATTGACCTTCGGGGTGCCCCATTTCTGAGTTTTTAGGGTGAAGATTCTTTTGTCATGCTGCTACTAGTGTGGGTCCAGAAGATTTCTGCTTAAGTGGTCTGCCAGAAAGTTTTGAGAACCTGGTAGGATTTCTGCTAACAGGTGGATTTGCATGGCAGAGGCTTTGTGCCAAAGGATCATGGCCAGCCTGCATAGAGGGTAGGAGTGAGTCCCTCCCTGCTTGTTGATGTACCACATCACTGTCTGTTTTGATCAGGAGAGCCCCTGGGGAGAGAAGGGTCTTGAAAGCTGTAAAGGCATGCTGGACAGCTATCATCTCTTTTTGGTTGATGTGCAGATGCATTTGCTGTGGGCTCTACTGGCCTTATATGCACCTGCCATCCAGGTGTGCACCCCAGGCATAATATGATGCATCTGTGGTGAGGGTCTGGGTGGCAGGGGGTGGTGAGAAAGGTAGTCCCTTGTCGTGGGGGCATGCTGTTGCCCACCAAAGAAAATCTTTTCTGAGGCAAGTTATCATGGGTATAAGAGTCTCCACGTCTTGACAGTGCTGACACCAAAGGCTTTTTAGGTACCATGGAAGTTTCTTCATATGCAGTCTGGCATAAGGAATGAGTAGAATGCAAGATGTCATGAACCCCAGAGCTTACAGGATTTTCCTTGCAGATAAATGGGGTCTGGTGGCTAGATGAGAGAAGTAGGCTGTCAGGAAAGTTTGCTTTTCTGGTGTAAGGAATGCCATCTGGGATGCTGTGTCCAGGCTTGCTCCCAGGAATATAATCCTTTGGTTGGGTACCTGTTTGGATTTCTTTTCATTGATTGTGTACCCTAGGGAGGTTAGTACGGAGTTTACAAAGGCCAGTTACTTGAGCAGCTTTTCCTGGATGTCTGCCTGAATTATGCAGTCATCTAAGTATGGGTAAATATGGATATTCCTTTGTCTGCAAAAGGTAATGGCCAGAGCCAGATATTTTGTGAAAACTCTGGGAGCAGTAGATAAGCCAAAGGGAAGTGCAGAGAACTGAAAGTGCAGAGATCCTGCCCAGAAGCGGAGATATTTCCTGCATGATTCCCTGACAGGAATGTGGAGATAGGCCTCTTTTAGGTCTAGGGTGGTTAGCCAAGCATCCTTGGATGGCATGGGTAGCAGCTTCTGGAGGGTGAGCATTTTGAGTTTTGGTATCACCAGGAAGTTGTTTAGAATGGCTAGATCGAGGATGGTGTGCCAGGTGCCCTCTTTTCTGGGTACCAGAAAAAGTCCAGAGAAGAAACCTTGGCCTTTCTGTTCTGCAGGAAAGTGCTCTATTGCCCTCATAGAGAGCAGGGAAATGACTTGCTTTTGCACCTCTGCCCACTGGTTTGGAGGTTGATCTGGGAACCCTTTTGGAGTTGGAAGGGTGTGAAAAGAAAATATGTATCCCTGGGACACTATGTTGAGAACCCAGCAGTCTTTGGTAATGGTGGTCTAGGTGCTTGCATGAAAGGAGAGTTTTCCTCCTAGGGAAAAGTGAAGGTGGGCAGAAGGAAGTGGTGGACTACTACTTCCTTCTACAACAGGGCGAGTTCTTACCATAAGAGGATGGCTTAGAACTCCCTGTTTTTGAAGTGGAGGAAGTCCACTGTTTAGTTCTCTGCATTCCCTGTGGCTGCTGTCTAGGGGATCTGCTTCTAAGGGGTCTGGGCTGAACTGACCTGGTGGGAGCAGCAAAGGACCAGTGCTTGGAAGGGCAATGCCTGCTGAACCTGGGTGGCTGGACCTGTAAGAAATCCTTAACTGTCTGCATAGATTTTGCTTTTTCTTCCATCTTTTTTAAGACCATTTCTGCCTTAGTGACAAATAAGTTGTCTTTGTTCATGGGGGCATCCAACAATTTTGATTTAACATGGTCTGTCAAGGGCTGTTCCTTAAGCCATGCATGCCATCTAAGGAATAAACTGGTGACTGCTGCCCTGCAAGAAGCTTCTAGGGCTTCAAAACCACAGTGCAAGTGTGTTTAGTTACTTGACTTGCAGAATGCATTAACTCTTGTAACTCTCTGGATTCTGCACAAGCAGGAAAGGAAGACATTATTTGGTTGAGGAGTTCCACGGTATGTTGCTGAAATTTTATCATATGGAACTGGCAATTTAGTGCTCTGATAGCAAGAGTAGCAGAGGTGTATACTTTTTTACCCCATCCGTCTAGTGCTCAGGAATCCTTACCTGAGGGGGTAGGATTCTTAGCAGAGGTTGCTTTAATTCCTTTAGGCCCTTGAGAAATTACCTCAGGGTCAGCAGTAGAATTTTTAAAAAGAAATTTGTGTGAGTCGGGGACTCTATAATACCTGTTTTTCTGGGTGCAGGAGGGAGGGTGTCAGGAGTCAAGCTGGATTCCAGGAAACCATCCTGCACAACATCCAGGACTTGGAGAATGGCCACGGGTTTTTGCTGTGGAAGGTCTAAGAATTCCCTGAATCTCTTTTTAGACTGAGGGTAGTCCTGACTTTCCCATTGGTTAAGGTATGAAGGGTTTCCCCAAAGGAACCAAAGGAAAAGTCCTCTGGGGGAGAGGCTGAAGGAATGGAATCCTCTGCATCAGAATCCTCATAAGCAGACAGGTGTTGCATGTCTTCATATTCAGATGCATTAGAGTCATCAGACTCCTGTTCAGGCAAAACTACAGGGGATAGATCTCTTTTTCTTTTGGAAGGGGTACCTTGGCTTCCCCTCATCAGCATGATAAGGTCTTCTGCCATTTTAAGCATTTGAGACTGAGGCAAGGAAGCAGGTGCCTGAGATTGGGTCATCAGTTTCTTGGGTGGGGTTCGTACCCTGGGCCTAAGAAACTTGGTAGTTTTCGAAAGAACAGTAGACACAGAAGAAGTTGTCAGTTTGTGTTGAGAATCAGTAGTGCGAAGGACTTCCTCGGAAGTCGGTGCCTGCTCAGTGGCTCTGTACCCATCCAAGGGAGAGACAACCGCAGTATCCTTAGTCGAAGAAGAATTTTGTGGCATACCGGACTCCGAAAGGGCCTCAGTAGCCACGGAAGTTTTGTTTCATAAAAGGTGGGTTAATGCTGCCCACCAATGTGTGACTGAATGGCTGCACATACTTATAGAACGAGATCAACTGAAGCATAAAGAACTATGTTCTAATATCAAAAAACTTTGCTCTGATATAACTAATGCTGTTCCGTTGTCTGTTTTTGATGATTTTCTTAAACAAACCAACTCTAAATTAAAAGACTATGAGGTCACCTTGGTCAATAGGAAGAAAGGAAAACTTCAGCGTGATATACGCGATTACGAGTCTAGCAAGGCTTTCCTATCCAGGACCGAGCGCTCCAAACGTCGCAAGCAAGTTAGGTTTCATCCAGACGATGCCGCTAATCCACCATTCAATTCCTCCACCTCAGAAGGAGGCTACACTTCCTATGAAGACGAATGGAATGAGGGCGACTTTCCAGGTCTCCCACCAGCTGAACAGAGGGAAAGATTTCGACAAACTTTTCGGGGAAATTCCTCGTCCTCGATTCCTCCAGCACAGGGACAAAAACGGACATGGGAGCAGTCGGCCAACCCAGGTGGGCAACGTTTTGGACAGGGGGTATTCAAACGGGGAAGACGTTGAATTTCATATTGTTTCTAATACGAATGTTGTCAAATGCCACTGAATATGTTGTAAATCTTTCTCAGTACATTTTTAGTGAAATAGAAATGCATGTTTTAAATAAGGGACTTAAATTTGTCCCCACGGTGGTTACTCGCCTTTATGATATCCAAAGTGATGTTTTTTCCTTTGCTAGGAAGCTACACTTGAAACATTTTTTTAGTAAAGGCAGAGGTTTGGTTCTGGAAACAGATGAGGATAGTTCAAACAGTTCATTAGATAGTTTTTTTTCCTGTGTCTCAGACATTGAAAATAATGCATATTACAGTTTTGAAACTTCGAAAGTTCCTTCTCAAAGCACTTTTATGCCTGATGTTTTGAATGGGGAGGTATGTCAGTTTGTCAGTTTGGTTAATTATTTTACTGAATTGTCTTATAAAGAGTTCATGAGTAATAGGTCCAATATAGACTACAATATGTCTGTTCAGGAGTGGAAGGCTTTATTAACTTTAAGCAAGATGGATGACATTGTTTTTAAGCCATCAGATAAGGGGAACAAACTAGTAGTCATGCATTTTTCTGAATACTTTAATATGTGTATGGAGCATTTGTGTGATGTTAATACATATAAGATTGTTGATTCTGAAATATATTATAAAGCTATTGATGATTATATAGAGTTAATAAATAAGGGAATGAGATTGGGTTATTTTTGCCAGTCAGATGTTAAGAAAAAGTTTAATGTTGATGGTTGCAAAATGGCCTTGTTTTATTGCCTACCTAAAATTCACACGAATTTGCACAGACCCCCAGGGCGACCAATAGTATCTGGTTCACAATATTTTTTATATAACTTGGGTGTCTTTTTACACCATTTTTTGTCTCCTTATGTTACAAAATTACCCTCATATATAACTGATGTTTTTGATTTTTTGGATAAAGTAAAATGTGTCAAATTAAATCACAATATGTTATGGGTTAGTATAGATGTAAAAAGTCTATATACAAGTATTTTACATCAGTTTGGGTTGGAAGCCATAAGATTTTTCTTGGGAAACTCTCCTGCTACGGAATACATTATTGAATTGGTACATTTTTGTTTAACTCATAATTATTTTGAGTTTAATAATGTTTTATACCATCAGTTGCAAGGTACAGCCATGGGGGCTTCATTTGCCCCCATGTATGCTAATTTATTTATGGGCCTGTTTGAATTGGAGATCATTTATAAGCAAAAATTTTTTCATGAACATGTTATCCAATATTTTAGGTACGTGGATGACTTAATATTCTTGGTCGATGGTAATAGGGATCAAATTATTGAATTCTTTAATGAGATTAATGTTAATAAATATCTCATAAAATTTGATGGACTGAATATTGGTCATATCATTCCATTTTTGGATGTAGTGTTAGATATTTCTGATGGTCAAAGTATTGTGACTTCACCCCATAAGAAATTTGAAGGGACATGCCAGTACTTACATGGTACAAGTGGGCATCCGTCCCATATAATTAATGCTTTACCTTATGGTGAAATGTTACGTATTCAGAGACTTTGTAATAATTCTGATATTTTTCACAAAGAAATGGGATGTTTGGTTGATTCTTTTTTAACCCGGGGCTACAGCAAGGATATTTTGGAAAATAGTTTTACTAGATTGCTGACAGGAGTTAAACCCATAGTTAAAAAATCTATTTCCCATAGGAATAACATTAATATGGGGGACAATATGATACAACAGTATAATGGAAGTGTGAATAAGGATGATATTTATTTTGTAACTACATTCGGTTGTTTTACTAAATGTTTTTTGAACATTGTAAGTCAGTTTTGGCTTTACTTATGCTCTCATAGGAGTGTACAACAATGGTTGAATGCAAATATTAAGTTTTCTTACCGTAAAGGCAAAAATATAAAAAACTTTTTAGTAAAAGCTAAGTTTGTCATGCCTTCCTCTAAAATGTATGTTCAACCTGTTCGAGTAGGCACTTTTCCTTGTGGTAAGTGCAAGGCCTGCAAACATATTGTAACTAATTTTGAGTATATTAATAATATTAGATTTGATAGTCTTGGTTTTTTTAATTGTAACACTGTGGGCATTGTATATGCTTTGCAATGTCCTTGCGATAAATTTTATATTGGGGAAACAAAGAGGGCATTCAAAACTAGATTTCTAGAACATGTTAGAGATATCAGGAATTGTAAGAAGGATAGTCCTGTGGCTATGCACTTTTTAGAAGTTCATAATAGTTGTAGTGATGGCTTGAAGGGGACAGTATTAGAACAAATTTGTGTATCTATGTTTAATAATATGAGCATCAAAACTGCTTTAGTGAAGAAAGAAACTGTGTACATTTTAAAATTTAAAACTATGTCTCCCTTTGGGCTAAATGAAGAGCTCAATTGGAAAACTTTATCTTGTTAGAATGATGTTTAATTGATTAATTGTTTAATCATTTTATTGAAGGTGTGTATATATAGTGTTATGCTATGCAAGTATTTTATTCTCCTTGAAGGCTTTGGCCGAGACGTCAGAGACAGTATTTCAGTGTGCAATAAATCCTTGGGTGGAACTGGTTTCTTGTTGTTTTTTGCTGTTTGCTGTTTGGTTCCTGTTGTTCCAGTTTAAGGTCTAAGAATTCCCTGAATCTCTTTTTAGACCAAGGGTAGTCTTGACTTTCCCATTGGTTAAGGTATGAAGGGTTTCCCCAAAGGAACCAAAGGAAAAGTCCTCTGGGGGAGAGGCTGAAGGAATGGAATCCTCTGCATCAGAATCCTCATAAGCAGACAGGTGTTGCATGTCTTCATATTCAGATGCATTAGAGTCATCAGACTCCTGTTCAGGCAAAACTACAGGGGATAGATCTATTTTTCTTTTGGAAGGGGTACCTTGGCTTCCACTCATCAGCATGATAAGGTCTTCTGCCATTTTAAGCATTTGAGACTGAGGCAAGGAAGCAGGTGCCTGAGATTGGGTCATCAGTTTCTTGGGTGGGGTTCGTACCCTGGGCCTAAGAAACTTGGTAGTTTTCGAAAGAACAGTAGACACAAAAGAAGTTGTCAGTTTGTGTTGAGAATCAGTAGTGCGAAGGACTTCCTCGGAAGTCGGTGCCTGCTCAGTGGCTCTGTACCCATTCAAGGGAGAGACAACCGCAGTATCCTTAGTCGAAGAAGAATTTTGTGGCATACCGGACTCCGAAAGGGCCTCAGTAGCCAGCTGCGAATCCACAAAAGCGGGCATCAGGGTCTGTAAAAGCGCCTCACTGAGGAATGAAGAACTGATGACTAGCTTAACAGAAGCATCATCAGTAGGTTTGGAACTGGGCGGTCTGTCTCTGTCTTTATCTTTACGTTTTTTCAGAAGATCTGCTGCCGGATGGCTTACCGAAGCCATATAAGAATTCGAGGACTGTAAGTGAAAATATCTAGCTACAATAAGGGCCTGAAGACGTATAGTTCTGGCGTTGAACAAAGAAGTGACAGCGGGGGACATCGTGGCCTGAGCCTAGGCAAGTGACGCAGTAAGAATGAAAGTCTCAGTGTGATATTTGTTTTCCACAGGCAAGACAATTGTTAACTTTTTCTGACATTGGTTAGTGCAAGAAAAAAGGATCCCCAATAGGGTACTTAGCTACAGAAGACTTCAGCTTCAATTCAAAAGACGAAACTCAGGTAGCAGCTGACCAGCACTCATGCGAACTGCTTCTGCTTTGGGCTCCATTGCAAGAAAGACTGATGTAATGGCGTCAGCTGCCTTACTTTATACTACTGATGACTTGACCTCAGTCCTGAAGTGACAGCAACCGATGCAGAAATACTAAGCCTCTGGTATTCGGGCCAGCCGAGGGCTACCCTAGCTGGGATAACCCAAATGTGATGACTGCAACAGTGAAACAAAAAAAACATTTACCTGTTCTAAAGACTTACACCTTGCCTAAGATATAAAAAGAACCTGCTGGTGGATAGGTATGTATCCCAGAGACTATCCCATCTCTGGAATAGGCTCCCCATCTATGTGAAGCAGAGTTCATCCCTAACCAAATTCAAATGCAATCTGGACAACTGGATGGGGAACAGGACATTCATCCCTGGTTTGGCAGCTATGTCTCTAATGGACACAGACAACCTGTAAATGATTCATCCCCCAGGCCCTAGCTTGTAATTGTTTCATCTCCTAAGTCCCTGCTTACACTTATCAAGGGTATCAGAACTTGTCAGAGATTTGGGATGCATGGCTAGGCTTAAAAAGGCCCTTGCGGTTGTTAGCCTAGTAAGCACCTATGAGCCTATATGCATCTGAAGTTGGGGGGGGGGGCAGTTGTCACTATGGGGGGGCCATAGAAGTGGCATACCTTCTTTGACATTATTCTGCCATTTAGTGCAGGGTGTGAAATGGCTGAAATAAGACTCAGAACCTACAAATCTGGAAATACTGTGCTCTCAGAGAAAAGACCATATAGCTCTGTTAACAGAACATCTGCTCTTAAATAAAGCGCTTAAACAGCTCGGAGCATGCTCACAAGTAAAGGGTGAGGAAGTGTGAAACTCAATCGCAGGCTAGGACAGTGACTCCAGTCTTCTCAGTTCTGAATCATTACTTGGGCAGTGAAGTGTGAGCAAATTTACTGCACAGTTTTTTTCAGTTTACAGATCATTCTAAATTCCCATTCATAGCAGTAGTTATGAGACATCAGTCCTGGCTGGAAAAAAAAAAACAGATCATAGATACAAACAGTGGACATCAGGTTTCTCCACAGAGTTGCCAAGCTTACTCTCTGTGACAGGGTAAGAAGTTCAATGAACCGGAACAAACTCAGGAGTACAGTCATTGGACTGTTTGATGACAAAGATTCTAATGTGATTCAGGGGCATTACAAAGATGCGACTCAGTCAGCACTCATTTCATCAGTCATATCCCACACTGAGAAGGTCTTGCGGCAGAACTTGATTGTACTGAGAGGAATGCATCTCACAGCTGCTCTGGGAATGCTGGGGTTCTAGGATATACTGGAATCTGTAAGAACTGAAAGAAAATACTTTGCCTAGACTGCTCCTACCGTTGCATTCTCCAGGAGGGAAAAAAAGTGAATATGTGTGCTTATTCTTTGCACAGCACAATGAGCACCCCCCCCCCAAGGAAAAAGTGTATAACTTTATATTTCTTTTAATGTTCTATCTGCTTTGATTTAAAATTAATGTTTACTTTGTGTGCCTCTAGAGACAGTATCCATATTTTTTTTCCTAAGGAGTCCCTTTGATCATTTTGAATTTTGAAAGCTGTCAGTTTCTGAACAGTTCGACTATATAAGACTGAGGAAAAAATTAACTTCTCAATCTTAAACAGTCATGATACATCTGCTGCAGGACAAACCTACAAACATAATTTTTACAGTGTACTCAATATGCAGGACTTTGCTTACGTACCTCATAACTTAAACATTCTAATTATATAGTTGCTCTATCACAAGAAAGGGAACTACCCTGACAAGGTAACCAGAGTACTTGTCTGAACTTCAGTCTGACTGTTCTATTATTTCGTAACAAAATTGGTGAAGGAAGTACAAACACACAGGGGACACTCAACTCAACTAACAATATGAAAGCCATCTCAGAAATATGCTTTTGGTCCCTTTCTTCTGTTACAAGTAGTGACCAAATGTGTCACTTTTATAATACAGCTAAACATCTGAGTTTCAAACGCTACCCCAAATTATTCACTATTTTAGCTAATGGTAAATTTCCTATCATTCATGACTGTACTGCCTGTTTTCTTGAGAATATGAACTGCCATTGACATAGCTTGTTGTTGTCAGGTGTCAAAAGATAACTATCCAAGAAATACACCAGTTGGCAGTTAAAGGCAGCTCAGTAAAACAGGAAACAACGAACACCATAAACAGAGCTAAGCCACAATGGAGAAGAATATGTCGATAAAATACAACTGCAACTATATCAGCACATAAAACTTTAATGTAAGCACAATAAAACTTTCAGGAATAAAACAATTGATTAGCACTTTTGGCTAATGCCTTCCTCAGATCATAAAACAATTACTTTGCAATGACATTAAATCGTCCAATCCAATTCCATCACAATATATCAATGAAAAACGATTTAACCAATCTCCATATAACAGTTCATCCATAAGGAGGGTCAACCAATCTAGTTCCCCCACCATTCATGAGAAAAAAGGTCGACCAATCAAAACTTTGAAAAAAGGGGACTTAGCCAATCAAATACCATCTCCAGAATATATAGCAATTCATTCATAAAAAGGGGTCCAATCTGACTTCATCTTCATTCATAAACAAAGTGGATATTAAACCAGTCAAAGCTTTTTTCTTTAGTTTCCATCCCTTTAGTAAAGGTTTTAAAGGGAAAACACCACTTAAACCTATAGTTCTGTCAACTTGTGAATTAGCGATCCATTTACTCTTGGCTATCTCAGTTAGATTATGTATATTGCCCCTCCTGGAAGTTCCAACTATAACCTCTAATACCATAAATTGCAAATGGTGGCCCAGAAACTTTAAAATACGTTGATATAAAGCATTCTCTTTACGTTTTAATCTAATATCACTCAAGTGTTTTAAAATTCTCATTTTAAAAGGACAATCAGTTTTGCCAATATAAAAATAAATGCAGACTTTGCAAGTAGCAACATAGATCACATTCTTAGTATTGCAATCTGCATATGCATTTAGTTTATATTATCTCTTAGAAATTAGATGTTGAAAAATGTTACTAATATTAATAAAATTGCAGGCTTTACATTGTCTGCATCTAAATGTTCCTTTCTTTCCATCAAATAAATTTAGTTTTTCAACTTTTCCATCATGACATAGCAAGCAGTTCAAATTCTCTTTATTCTTAAAATAAAACTTTGGGACCAGGACGTCTCCTACAATACATTTGATGTCTTCATCATCTATTAGAATCTTCCAGTTGTTTTTTATTATATTATTCTGCAGATTTTTTTTTGTATTTCTTGACTATAAGTAAGCAGACATCCTATTCATTCTTGTTCTTTTTGATGTCCCATAGATATCTGTGCATATGTAACTTGATGTCTATGAAAATAAGTTTTTTGTCTCTTATCTCTCAGTTTCTTGGTCTCTGCAAGTTCTTTATTAATATCATTCATTTTATATACTCTCTCATGTAAATTTTCAACTAGTCTTTCAGACTCAAGATTTAAAGTAAATTCACTTGTGCATAGCCTACATGTTTGAGGAAACTTGTCCTTTTATGACTTGGGGGAAACATACATAAGGATTATAGTAATCCACCAATTCGTCACATTGTATCTGGTAAAGGTTGTATCACAGAACCTGCATCCATCTATACGGAGTATAAATTAAAAAAGCACTTTCAAAGGCTAGCTTGGTATTGAAGGACAATTCTATGTTCTCTTTCAGTGTTTCTTCGAGAGCTGGATAAGATCACTGAATATTTGATGGTGACAATGGATGTCATGAGCCTCTTTACCATTATTCCAAATGAATAAGGAATAAATGCGATACGGAATTTTCTAACTATTAAAGATATAGATGAGAAAATAAAAGTCACACAGATTTGTATGTTACTTGAACTAGTATTGGAATATAATGTCCTGGTCTTTAAGGATGACTATTATTTACCAAAATGGGGAGTGGCAATGGGCACTCCCTGTGCAAATAGCAATTCAAATATAGTAATGGCTTATTGGGAAGAGGAATATGTATTTAATGATCTTAACATGTGGCAATAAAATATCTCCTTTTATAAGAGATTTGAGGATAAGATATTTTTCTTTGGATAGGAGAAGAGAAGTATATATTACGATGTATAGACCATCTTACAACTACCACATCAATGAATTTTCTTGATGTTATGCTGAAAGGGGTAGTGTTGGAACTATAGATACTCAGATGTTCTGCAAACAATGTTGGAAGAATCATCTCCTCCATCGTAACAGTATGCATCCAAGGCACATTTTTCCCCAAGTCATTAAGGACAATTTCTTTGAACATCTAGGCTATGGACAAGTAAATCTACTTTTGAGACTGAAAGACTAGTACAGAATTTACATAAGAAATGGTATAAAATGAATTATATTAATAAAGAACTTGTAGCGACCAAGAAACTGAAAGATAAGAGAGGAAAACCTTATTTTCATAGAAATCAAGTTACATGTGCACAGATATCTATGGGACATCAAAAAGAACAAGAATGAATAAGATGTCTGCTTACGTATAGTCAAGACATACAACAAATCTGCAGAATAATAAAAAACTGGAAGATTCTAACAACTGATGATGACTTCAAACGTACTGTAGGAGAAGTCCCAAAGTTTTGCTTTAAGAATAAAAAGAATTTGAAGTGCTTGCTATGTCATGATGGAAAAGTTGAGAAACTAAATTTATTTGATGGAAAGAAAGGAACATTTAGATGCAGACAATGTAAAGCCTGCAATTTTATTAATATTAGTAACATTTTTCAACATCCAATTTCTAAGAGATAATATAAACTAAATGCATATGCAGATTGTAATACTAAGAATGTGATCTATGTTGGTATTAAAGGTTATAGTTGGAACTCCCAGGAGGGGCAATATAGATAATCTAATTGATACAGCCGAGAGTAAATGGATTGCTAATTTACCAGCTAACAGAACTACAGGTTTAAATGGTGTTTTCCCTTTAAAACCTGTATTAAAGGGATGAAATTAAAGAAAAAGCTTTGATTGGTTAATATCCACTTCATTTATGAATGAAGGTGAAGTTGGATTGGCCCTCTTTTATGAATGAATTGCTATATAATCTGGAGATGGTATTTGATTGGTCAAAACCCCTTTTTTGGAAATTTTGATTGGTCAATGTTTTTTCTCATGAATGGTTTGGGAACTAGATTGGTTGACCCTACTTACAGATGAATTATTATATAGAGGTTGGTTAAATCCATTTTCATTGATAAATGATGATGGAATTGGATTGGATGATGTTCATTTTAAAACGCCATTGCAAAGTAATCGTTTTATGATCTGAAGAAGGCATTAGCCGAAAGTGCTTATCAATTGTTTTATTCTTGAAAATGTTATTGTGCTTGCATTAAACTTTTATGTGCTGATATAGCTGCAATTTTGTATTTTATAGACGTATGCTTCTCTGTGGTGGCTTAGCTCTGTTTATAGTGTTTGTCGTTAGGTGTCAAAGGATCTCCACAATACTAATACAAATTCCAAAAGGACTCACAATTGGACTTCATGCAAAGCAAAATTGTTGGGCAGAAGTTCTGCCATTTCAGAAACAGACTGCAAACAGAGGGAATACTCCTTAAGCCGAACATTCCTTTTATGTTGAACTCGCCAAATAATTTTAAATGTAAGGAATGCACTCCGAGATAAACCTGACACTTATAACTGAACCATTTTTAATGGAAAGGAATGTGGTCTTTAATGAAATAAAACAGGAAATCCGGTCTTTAACGAAATAAAACAGACATTTATATGTAGCTATGCTACAAAGTTTCTGTATTAATCCATTCATTTTCTGATACTTGCCTTACCAAACTCATGCTTAGATTTTCATTGAATATTTGCATTTTTTCAAAAGAGCAGAAAGTATTTCATGTACATTTGCAGTCCAGCAAATTATATAATAAATTTACCTTTACGTACAAACTAGATTTTCTGTACCTTTCTTTACTTGGCACTACTTAAAGACATACGCAAAATAAACTGTACAGAAAAACTATCTCTTACTTAGGTTCTTGTACAGCACCAGTTACAGCCCTCCCCATCTCCATATCATCTGTGCTCTAACTTATGGACAGTTCTTACAGACCACAGTGAATGGGAAAACTTTCTTTTAGAGACCAAGTATACAATTGTATTTTTTTCTTTTATAAAATGAGATTATAATAAAGATTCTGTGCTGAATTCTAACTAGAAATGTTGTTTGCAGAATTGTGATGTCATGTGTCCTTAGGCCTCAAAACTTTGTATCCACTTACTACACAATCTAAACCAAGACTACCGTTAAGAATGTTTGTCCCGGTCCCCTTCAATAAACACAACACACCGAATGACATTTGACGACCTTTATTAAAACTTCCATAACATGTGCCTTCTGTGGAAGGTTGGGCACTGGGCTGGCAACTCGACACTGTAAAACTCCACTGCCAATCATGAGTGGACAGGTGATCCGCTGTGACGACCCCTAACCGGGAAAAGCCGAAAGAAGAAGAAGAAGATTAAAACTTCCATAACATAACTTGATTACCAAAATTTGTTAAATACAACTGGAAATAGTATAGTAGATTCTAAACACATCATAAAACATCTTTGCAATGATAATTAGGACAGCGTACCTGCTCATCCTGCCCCAGTAAGCAGTGCCCATACCTTTGCTCACTTACTTAACATTATAAAGATGTTTATAAGTAAATAAGGACAGCGTACCTGCTCATCCTGTCCAGTAAGCAGCGTCCATACCTTTGCTCGCTTACCTTACTTATAAACATCCTTATAATATTAATCAGGACAGCGTACCTGCTCATCTGACCCAGTAAGCAGCATCCATACTTTTGCTCACTTAATTTACTTATGAAGCTTTATAAACCATTCACTGAATTACCTTCCAACCAAATAAGCAGCGTCCTTACCTCTGCCTGCTTATCTATTCAACAAGAACTCTTTGAAATGCACCTCCAGACACCAGAGGGGGAAGAGAAGAGAGCAAGCCTGTCCCTCTTCTCTACCACCAGCCTGCCCAGGCTGTTCCCCCTCACCACCAACTGCCATTAGCTAGCCACCCCTAGGGGATAAGGCCAAACAATATTCAGTGTACAATAATTACCAGGACATTACCAGCCCCTGGCAATTACCTAATGCTTACCAAAGCATCACCTGCCACTGGACCAAGAATACTCAACCTCAACCACCGAAATAAAGGCAATTGCATATCACCCTTCCCAAACAATTTACTTGCCCAATGACATGCAGAACCTGAAAAACTTCAAAAATGCCATTTAACAACTGCCTTGCCAAACACCAAGTATCCATATCAACAGTAAGGCACCTAAACCCCATGATGGCTTTAGCAGTCTGACCCCTCTTTGCTGTATAAATACCCTTGAATGCCACCAACAATATACCAAACTGAAAATGCCCTATGCCCCAGGTCAAAACAGATTATACCAGAATGAAAATGCCCTATGCCACCTGGTCAAAACAAGATTAGTGACATGCCAACCCCAACCAGTATGTAGAAATGAAACATGATCTTTCTCTCCTTCAAGTACAGTAAATCAGAGCACACTTCCATGCAAGGACACTCACGTAGCTCACAACTTGACCCAATTACTCAATGCTTGCCCTGTGTGTTCCACCATGAACCAATGACCATCAGTCTCCTACAACAAACCTATCCCAACCCTTCAACATAATGAATCCCTAGCCATAATTAACTTCACATCCCCTTAACACCCGTGTGACTAATGAGCAAATATTAAAGTGGATTACCTACACATTATCATGCACCACTCCAGAAAGAAAACCTGTAAACCTATAACCTCCAAAACAAGACCTTAATGCCCACCATTCCCCTGTGATAAGTTTGTGTTCCCTCAAGCCCCACCTCAGAAAGGTCCGCTACACCTTCTATGTTAGCAATTTCATGGATGCCCATAGTAAATAAAAGAGTCACATTCCATAACAGGCCCATTCCATAAGAAAATTACATTCCTAAACATCCTATGAGCCCAAAGTTGCAAGTTACCAGATGAAAAACCTGTAAACAGTAGAGGTACTAGCCAACCGGAACCACCACTCATACTCCCAATACCTATAAATCCCCATTCATCCCCATTCATAGCTCAGATTAAGTTAACTTGCCTGGATGATATCCCAATATTGAGCTGCCAGTGGTAGGAACATCTATCACAGAAGCATCTAACTTTCAAGCTCACCTCCTTCCAGCCACCAATTGACATCCTCTATGTATTTGTCTATCTGCAACCTTGATATGCACTGGTCCAGCAAACCGCTCTGCAAAAAAAAAAAAAAAAGAAACAAATGTAAATCCTCTAACCACCTGCCAACACCGCCAAAGATGTCTGTTTTTCAAACACTGAAGAAGGCATATTTCTGCCGAAACCGGTCTGTTATAAAATAAACTATTAGTTCTATACATATTCTTTTGGGCTGACTTTCTGTTACCATTGCTGACCAACTGTGTTTGTTTTGGAACACCGCCAAAGGCCCATCATATCAATCTGCTATGCAGCCACTACCCTGCCCCACGTCATCCCCATTTAATCATGCTTGTTTGTTATAGGGTTTCCATATCGTTATTCTATACTAAAGTTTGGGTCTAATGTGAGTAACCATTAATGACATCATTATTTTGTTTTCATACAAAAACAACCAGTCAGTCCTGAGCAAGGTGCCTCTCCAGAACAAATCCAAAAATAGCAAAACAGCAACAGAAGCTTGCCACAGCTAATATTTAACTCAATTTAATCCAAGAAAAAACATATGCAGGATCCAATAGTAAGCGCTTTCACATTCTAGCAAATGTTTCATCAGACTTCAAAGATATAAATGTTCACATCACCCATGTCCTTATATAACTTTTTAAATTATTTCATCCAATCACTTAATAAATATCATTATGACATCATAAAAACACAATTAATCATTTAAAGCCAAACACATCTTATCTATTTTTAAAATCTAACATATTCAAAATGACATATATCAAAAATACAATACTAACCACTTCTCTCACATTGAATCAATAAAATCAGAAAACTTATGTAAACATATATAAGCATGTATAATATTTACATAAATACATTAAAAATTCATCTCACATTTTTAAAAAAACCTAATGCATATACATAACATAATTTCATGGATCTATGTTAATACTGACCATTCACTGTTATAACTGTGCATTTTATAGATTATATATCTAATGTGCATATGGACGCTTTACTAAAAAAGGTTTAAGTGACACCTTGTCATTTAAACCATGGGCTTTATGTGCTTGCAGCCTCATTATCCATTTGTTTTCTTGTTCTTCTGTATAAATCTTAATGTCACCTAACGTACCTGTTTTTTTTAACTAATTCTAGGGTTCTAAATTTAAACTTATGTGTAGTCCCATGTTCCAAGACATGCCTCGCCAAAGCATTCCTCTCATCTTCTTTATTGATGGCATATACGTGCTCCCTAACACGTTCCTTAAGTGTTCTATTTGTATTTCCTACATAAAAGGACCTACATGTTTGACACTGAGCTAAATATATAAAGGTCCCTATATCTGCAATCAGCATAATAGTGAAAAACATACTGTTGCCCTGTATCTGGATGTATAAATTTATTGTCATTAGCCATATATATGCACTGATTGCAATTTCTGCATGAGAATGTTCCTTTCCTCTGTGTATATGGTCCGTCTCTTACATTTTCTTCATAACAGAGTAATCTTTTCAACGACTTCATATTCTTATAGGTGAAGCTAGGTTCAGTTCCAACTAATTCAGTTATCTCATCATCCACCGTTAACAATCTCCAGTTATTATTTATTATTTCTTTAATTTTTAAATTCCTGTTTGTGAAAGGAATCACTATTCTATTCTTCTTAAAACTTTGCTCCACCCTACATGAATCGTTATCATTCCCACTGTCTGTTCTATTTTTATAAAAAAATGGTTTACCTTTACCTTTCCTCTATGAAGTATTCTGTTTAAGTGCACCATCTACTTCTTTCTTGGAATATCCTCTTTCCATAAAGGTGTCTGTCAATATCCTTTGTTGATTTTGATAGTTGTCATCTAGACTAGTTAACCTGGACACCCTCAGTGCTTGGCTTTTCATAATATTTTGATAAACATGCCCTGGGTACATGCTACTACGATGTAGCAAATTATTTCTCCAACAGCGTTTCCTATACATATCTGTTCTCACAACATTGCCTTCCTTAGTTAACTTTAAATCTAAAAATTCTATCTGTTGTGATGAACTCTTACATTCAAACCTTAAAAAATCTGTTGTCCCATTGATATAGGTAACAAAATCTTCTAGCTGTTGTTCAGAACCACTCCAAATAAGAAAAATGTTGTCTACAAAATGCCCATAGTATCTAATAAGTCTAGTAGACAATGCATCAACCATAACATAAGTAGCTTCCCAGTATGCCAATACTAAATTCGCATCACAAGTAACATAAGTAGCTTCCCAGTATGCCAATACTAAATTCGCATATGAATTTGCACAAGGGATCCCCATAGCGACCCCTTTCTTTTGCAGATAATACTTATTGTCATACATAAACACATTATTGCTCAATACTATATCTAATAGTAGCATGCACCTCATAATGTGGTCCCTAGATATCCCTTTATCAATTAACGGTAGTCTTACATATTCCATTTCTACTGTATTCGGTATCGATGTAAAAAGGGACACCGCATCTAATGTTAGAAATAAATCAATGTCAGCATCTTTTTCTGAAAAAACATAACTTGCATAGCTCTCTAGAAACTGTTTTGTATCTTTTATTACTGACTGTGTCTTATCAACTATTGGTCTAAATTGCTTTTCTAAGTAAATAGATAGTGGCTCAGTGAGCCAACCATTTCCTGAGACGATAGGTCTCATAGGAGGGTCCATTAAAACTTTATGCATTTTTGGTAGCCCTCTGAAAAACGGAATTACAGGTTTTTCCACTAAAAAATATTTATACAGATCCTTAGCTATCACATTGCACAAAAGCAAGTCATACAATTCAGCATGTACATTTTTAATAATCTTATCTAACAACACTCCATTTAAACTTTGGTATGTTTCACTGTCATCTAGTAATTCATTCATCTTATTAATATAGATGTCATGATTTTAAGACAAATATTGCCCCACCTTTATCAGCCTGTCTGATCACAATCTGTACATTATTTTGCAATCTTTTAATAGCTTCATTCTCCTCACGACTTAAATTATAAAAGTCTGGTTTAATGTGACTTAAGGAAAATTGTATTAAATCCCTCTCACAGACCTTTTCAAATGCATCAAGTATTGGATGCATTTGTGGTATAAAAACAGAAGGCTTCTTAAAAATATTTACATTATCACATCTGACATAATTCCCAAAAAGAATTTTCAAAGCTATATTTCTAGTAAACATTTTAATGTCAATTATGATATCAGTAATGTCAGTGTTCCTTGAAGGAATAAAAGAAAGACCATTATTTAACAAGGAGCTTTCATATTCAGTCAAAGCATACTTGGAAATGTTGACTATTAAGTCCGTTGTATCGGTCAAAGTATTTTCTTTTGAAATTCGTGCCTCTCTTCTGAGTTCTTCCGTTTTTTTTTCATCCTGTTCTGAGACCACCAAACCGGTCATTCTGTTTGTCACTTCTCCTGGATTATGACTTATTATTGAAGATGAGGCATCCAATTGTTGTCCTGCTTTATTCTCTTTTCTCCTGACATCCATCGTCTTCGGTGTGGCTGATTTCTCAGAGTGTAAAACACCTTCCTCCATTTGTGCTCATATGGCCCCTTCGTTCATGGCCAAGCCCTCCTGTCCTCCTTCCGTTACTATTGATGGTATGTTAGCTGATGTCATCGTACTGGGCGGGGTATCGCTTCTAATACACTGCTCACTAACACGCTGTGTATTAACTGATGTCACCGAATTGGGCATGTAATCGCTCTTAGCATATTGTTCATCGAGTGGCTGCATTTTGGTTCTTACATTAATATCATTGTTCCTTGTGTTATCTCTCGGCCAAGAAAACACATTTCCCCTCCAAAAATAGTTAAAAATCTCTTTCTAGTTTCCTTTTCTTATCTTGCAATGATTTACTATCAAGTGCCATTAGCATCGTTGTTAACTCTTCATAAAAAAATGTCTATTTCGGCTGAACATAGCATAGTACTTACTTCCTTTTGAATGTCATTAATTTCAGTTAACATATTCTCCAACATACTATATTGTTGTATAAGTCTAATATAAGCATAGCTTGTATCCAAATTCAGCTTTTGTAGGAAACCCTGTTGGAGAAATAATTTGCTACATCGTAGTAGCATGCACCCAAGTCATGTTTATCAAAATATTATGAAAAGCCAAGCACTGAGGGTGTCCAGGTTAACTAGTCTAGATGACAACTATCAAAATCAACAAAGGATATTGACAGACACCTTTATGGAAAGAGGATATTCCAAGAAAGAAGTAGATGGTGCACTTAAACAGAGTACTTCATAGAGGAAAGGTAAAGGTAAACCATTTTTTATAAAAATAGAATAGACAGAGGGAATGATAATGATTCCTGTAGGGTGGAGCAACGTTTTAAGAAGAATAGAATAGTGATTCCTTTCACAAACAGGAATTTAAAAATTAAAGAAATAATAAATAATAATTGGAGATTGTTAACGGTGGATGATGAGATAACTGAATTAGTTGTAACTGAACCTAGCTTCACCTATAAGAACATGAAGTCACTGAAAAGATTACTCTGTTATGAAGAAAATGTAAGAGAAGGACCATATACACAGAGGAAAGGAACCTTCTCATGCAGAAATTGCAAACAGTGCATATATATATATGGCTAATGACAATAAATTTATACATCCAGATACAGGGCAACAGTATGTTTTTCACTATTATACTGATTGCAGATCTAGGGACCTTATATATTTAGCTCAGTGTCAAACATGTAGGTCCTTTTATGTAGGAAAGACAAATAGAACACTTAGGGAACGTGTTAGGGAGCACGTATATGCCATCAATAAAGAAGATGAGGGGAATGCTTTGGCGAGGCATGTCTTGGAACATGGGACTACACATAAGTTTAAATTTGGAACCTTAGAATTAGTTAAAAAAACAGGTAGGTTAGGTGACATTAAGATTTATACAGAAGAACAAGAAAACAAATGGATAATGAGGCTGCAAGCACATAAAGCCCATGGTTTAAATGACAAGGTGTCACTTAAACCTTTTTAGTAAAGCGTCCATATGCACATTAGATATATAATCTATAAAATGCACAGTTATAACAGTGAATGGTCAGTATTAACATAGATCCATGAAATTATGTTATGTATATGCATTAGGTTTTTTAAAAATGTGAGATGAATTTTTAATGTATTTATGTAAATATTAAACATGCTTATATATGTTTACATAAGTTTTATG
Organism: Protopterus annectens; assembly: GCF_019279795.1. NCBI lineage: Eukaryota > Metazoa > Chordata > Ceratodontiformes > Protopteridae > Protopterus > Protopterus annectens. Next base: position 660,780,846 of record NC_056729.1, on the reverse strand, counting down.
ATTTTATTGATTCAATGTGAGAGAAGTGGTTAGTATTGTATTTTTGATATATGTCATTTTGAGTATGTTAGGTTTTAGAAATAGATAAGATGTGTATGGTTTTAAAGGATTAATTATGTTTTTATGATGTCATGATATTTACTAAATGATTGGATGAAATAATTTAAAAAGTTATACAAGGACATGGGTGATGTGAACAGTTATATCTTTGAAGTCTGATGAAATGTTTGCTAGAATGTGAAAGCGCTTACTATTGGATCCTGTATATGTTTTTTTCTTGGATTAAATTGAGTTAAATAATAGCTGTGGTGAGCCTCTTCTGTTGCTGTTTTGCTATTTTTGGACTTGTTCTGGAGAGGCACCTTGCTCAGGACTGACTGGTTGTTTTTGTACAATAGACATATTTTGTTCCTTGCAGTCGCTGAGACATGGCAGAAGGTTTGATTACCGAAACCGGCAGTGCAATAGAATTAATGGAGAATACGTCTCCCCTTCATAAACTTTTGAGAATGGAAGCCAATCCTTTGTTAAGACTCACTAGTAAAGAACTTACCAAAGAAGGGAATGAGACAGTGAACATGGTACGTAGTATGGAGGTCTTACAATTAACCAGGAAGTTGGAGAATAAATCTCAGAAGTTGAGAAACACGCAGTGGCAGAGACAACTTATTGGAGGCATGCCTCAACTTTAAGGTAGTGCTGAGAGGATTACGAATTCTCAAAATGCCAACTTTCAGCACTACATATCCTGACTTGCTGATTAAATGGCAAAAGCTGAATTTGGATACAAGCTATGCTTAAATTATACTTCCTAGAGAACAATATAGTATGTTGGAGAATATGTTAACAACTGAAATTAATGACATTCAAAAGGAACTAAGTACTACGCTATGTTCAGCCGAAATAGACTTTTTTATGAAGAGTTAACAACGATGCTAATGGCACTTGATAATCATTGCAAGATAAGAAAAGGAAACTAGAAAGAGATTTTAATAATTTTTGGAGGGGAAATGTGTTTTCTTGGCCGAGAGATAACACAAGGAACAATGATATTAATGTAAGAACCAATATGCAGCCTCTCAATGAACAAAATGCTAAAAGCGATTACACGCCCAATTCGGTGACATCAGTTAATACACAGCATGTTAGTGAGCAGTGTATTAGAAGTGATATCACGCCCAGTATGATGACATCAGCTAACATACCATCAATAGTAATGAAAGGAGGACAGGAGGACTTGGCCATGAACGAAAGGGCCATACGAGCACAAATGGAGGAAGGAGTTTTACACTCTGAGAAATCAGCCACACCGAAGATGATGGATGTCAGGAGAAAAGAGAATAAAGCAGGACAACAATTGGGTGCCTCATCTTCAATAATAAGTAATAATCCAGGAGAAGTGACCGATTGTTGTTCTTTTCCACTACCAATACGACAAACAGAATGACCGGTTTGGTCATCTCAGAACATTCCACTACCAATACGACAAACAGAACGACCGGTTTGGTCGTCTCAGAACAGGATCCGGTTTGGTCATCTCAGAACATTCCACTACCAATACGACAAACAGAACGACCGGTTTGGTCATCTCAGAACAGGATGAAAAAAACGGAAGAACTCTGAAGAGAGGCACGAATTTCAAAAGAAAATACTTCGATTGATACAACAGACTTAATAGTCAACATTTTCAGGTATGCTTTGATTGAATATAAAAGATCCTTGTTAAACAAGGGTCTTTCTTTTATTCCTTCAAGGAACACTGACATTACTGATATCATGACTGACATTAAAATGTTTACTAGAAATATAGCTTTGAAAATGCTTTTTGGGAATGATGTCAGATGTGATCATGTAAATATTTTTAAGAAGCCTACTGTTTTTATACCACAAATGCATCTAATACTTGATGCATTTGAAAAGGCCTGTGACAGGGATTTAATACAATTTTCCTTAAGTCACAATAAACCAGATTTTTATAATTTAAGACGTGAGGAGAATGAAGCTATTAAAAGATTCCAAAATAATAAACAGATTGTGATCAGACAGGCTGATAAAGGTGGGGCGATAGTTGTATTAAATCACGACATGTATATTAATAAGATGAATGAATTACTAGATGACAGTGAAACATACCAAAGTTTAAATGGAGTGTTGTTAGATAAGATTATTAAAAATGTACAGGCTGAATTGTATGACTTGCTTTTGTGCAATGTGATAGATAAGGATCTGTATAAATATTTTTTAGTGGAAAAACCTGTAATTCCTGTTTTCAGAGGGCTACCAAAAATACATAAAGTTTTAATGGCCCCTCCTATGAGACCTATCATCTCAGGAAATGGTTGGCTCACTGAGCCACTATCTATTTACTTAGAAAAGCAATTTAGACCAATAGTTGATAAGACACAGTCAGTAATAAAAGATGCAAAGCAGTTTTTAGAGAGCTATGCAAGTTATGCTTTTTTCAGCAAAAGATGCTGACAGTGATTTATTTCTAACATTAGATGTGGTGTCCCTTTTTACATCGATACCGAATACAGTAGGAATTGAATATGTAAGACTACCGTTAATTGATAAAGGGACATCTAGGGACCACAGGTGCATGCTACTATTAGATATAGTATTGAGGAATAATGTGTTTATGTATGACAGAAAGTATTATCTGCAAAAGAAAGGGGTCACTATGGGGACCCGTTGTGCAAATTCATATGCGAATTTAGTATTGGCATACTGGGAAGCTACTTATGTTATGGGTGAAGCATATTAGATACTATAGCGTTTTGTAGACAACGTTTTTCTTATTTGGAGTGGTTCTGAACAACAGCTAGAAGATTTTGTTACCTATATCAATGGGACAACAGATTTTTTAAGGTTTGAATGTAAGAGTTCATCACAACAGATAGAATTTTTAGATTTAAAGTTAACTAAGTAAGGCAATGTTGTGAGAACAGATATGTATAGGAAACGCTGTTGGAGAAATAATTTGCTACATCGTAGTAGCATGTACCCAGGGCATGTTTATCAAAATATTATGAAAAGCCAAGCACTGAGGGTGTCCAGGTTAACTAATCTAGATGACAACTATCAAAATCAACAAAGGATATTGACAGACACCTTTATGGAAAGAGGATATTCCAAGAAAGAAGTAGATGGTGCACTTAAACAGAGTACTTCATAGAGGAAAGGTAAAGGTAAACCATTTTTTATAAAAATAGAATAGACAGAGGGAATGATAACGATTCATGTAGGGTGGAGCAACGTTTTAAGAAGAATAGAATAGTGATTCCTTTCACAAACAGGAATTTAAAAATTAAAGAAATAATAAATAATAATTAGAGATTGTTAACGGTGGATGATGAGATAACTAAATTAGTTGGAACTGAACCTAACTTCACCTATAAGAACATGAAGTCGTTGAAAAGATTACTCTGTTATGAAGAAAATGTAAGAGAAGGACCATATACACAGAGGAAAGGAACATTCTCATGCAGAAATTGCAAACAGTGCATATATATGGCTAATGACAATAAATTTATACATCCAGATACAGGGCAACAGTATGTTTTTCACTATTATACCGATTGCAGATCTAGGGACCTTATATATTTAGCTCAGTGTCAAACATGTAGGTCCTTTTATGTAGGAAAGACAAATAGAACACTTAAGGAACGTGTTAGGGAGCACGTATATGCCATCAATATTTATTTATTTATTTATTTTACATTTGTTTACCGGGCTAGTCCAACTGGATATAAATCCGTTTTCAGCAGAGGCCCGGGGAGAAAAGCTCCGCAATGGTTAATACAAAAATTAATTTACATAATGAAAATACAATTTTGTAAAGGGTACATAAGCAGGGAGAAACAAAATACAAACAGAACAATTTAACAATAATGAAAGAATGGAGGAAGTAGAAAAATAGAATTAATAGAGGTAAACATACAGGAGGTGATAGAAAATGTAGGATCTGGAGATGAGAGAAAAGAGAGAACAATTAGTGAGCAACATGAAGAAAGGCAGGGGATAAAGGATTTAGTCTGGTTTGGTACAAGGACATAGCCAATGAGTGTTAAAGCATTGTTTAAGGTTAGTTTTGAATTGGTGGGGAGAGGTAGCTAGTCTTAGGTTGTTTGGAAAGGCGTTCCATAGTTTTCCGATGGAATTGGCAAAAAGAGCATCACCACCTGAATTATTGGATTTCGTTGTATGAACCAGGACACTATTAGAGGATCTAAGACTATTTAGATTAGAGTAGGGGGTTAAAAGTTTGTGTAGTGAGGGTTTTTTTTCTGGCTCTTTGATAATTTTATAAGCTTCAGTAAGTTGGTTAAACTTGAGAAGGTTGGGGAGTTCTAACCAGCCTAGTTTTCTTAGGTTAACGCAATGATGAGTACGATAAGGTTTGCCAGTTACAAATTTGGCAATATGGTTATAAGCTACAGAGAGTTTGTTGAGCTCAGTTTTTTTGAGGAAGGAAAGTACCGGAGAAGCGTAAAGTAGGGTGGAGAGAAGGTGAGTATGTGCTATAGTTAGTTTAGTATGGGGCGTAAGAAAGTTCTTAATTCTATACATGGAACCAAGTTTCTTGTTAACAGTTTTTATAGTTTGGCTAATGTGAATATCGAATTTGAGCTTGTGGTCAATTGTGACTCCTAGTAGTTTGGTGTTAGTAACAGGCTCAATGATGGTCCCATTTGTAGACTGAACGTGGAAGGCCGTATTATTAAAGAGTGGAGGGTGTTGCCCTAAAGAAGAGGCTAGGGTGGGGAGAATTAGTAGTAGGTTAGTTTTTTTCGGGTTTAGGATAAGTTTCCGTTCAGTGAACCATATTTCCACTGCAGTAAAGCAGTGTTGGGTGGCTTTCTGGAGGTTATTAAGAGAGAGATCCGAGCAAATCAACGTAGAGTCATCTGCATATTGAATGCAGGTGGCTTTAGGGATGGCTGAATGCAGATCATTTATAAATACAGAGAAAAGAAGGGGGCCAAGTATGGAACCTTGGGGAACTCCTATTGTGTTAGGTAGTAGGTGAGATAGTTTACTTTGCCACTGAACTGCCTGTTGTCTACCAGAGAGGTAGGCCTTAAACCAGTTTAGGGCAGGTCTATCAAGGTGAAGGTTTTCAAGAGTTTGTAGTAAGAGTTGATGATTGACCATGTCAAAGGCTTTTGACAGATCAAGAAATAGAGCAGAAGTAATTAGTTTGTTGTTACGGTTACTGTTGATTGTATCAACAAAGGAAAGGAGGGCAGTAGTAGTACTATGATAGGGGCGAAAGCCATGTTGAGTTTTGGATAAAAGATTATTTAGAGTGAGATAATGTAGGAGTTGTTTGTGAGCACATCTTTCCATTATTTTTGCTATAGGTGACAATATTGCTATTGGTCGATAGTTAGAAGTTTCTGTGGAGGAACCACCCTTATGAAGAGGGATGACGTAGGATATTTTCCAAAGAGAGGGGATTAGAGGGGATCAATAAAGAAGATGAGAGGAATGCTTTGGCGAGGCATGTCTTGGAACATGGGACTACACATAAGTTTAAATTTGGAACCTTAGAATTAGTTAAAAAAACAGGTAGGTTAGGTAAAGATTTATACAGAAGAACAAGAAAACAAATGGCTAATGAGGCTGCAAGCACATAAAGCCCATGGTTTAAATGACAAGGTGTCACAAACCTTTTTTAGTAAAAGGTCCATATGCACATTAGATATATAATCTATAAAATGCACAGTTATAACAGTGAATGGTCAGTATTAACATAAATCCATGAAATTATGGTCAGTATTAACATAAATCCATGAAATTATGTTATGTATATGCATTAGGTTTTTTTAAAAATGTGAGATGAATTTTTAATGTATTTATGTAAATATTATACATGCTTATATATGTTTACATAAGTTTTCTGATTTTATTGATTCAATGTGAGAGAAGTGGTTAGTATTGTATTTTTGATATATGTCATTTTGAATATGTTAGGTTTTTGAAATAGATAAGATGTGTATGGTTTTAAAGGATTAATTGTGTTTTTATGATGTCATAATGATATTTACTAAGTGATTGGATGAAATAATTTAAAAAGTTATATAAGGACATGAGTGATGTGAACAGTTATATCTTTGAAGTCTGATGAAACGTTTGCTAGAACGTGAAAGCGCTTACTATTGGATCCTGTATATGTTTTTTTCTTGCATTAAATTGAGTTAAATAATAGCTGTGGCGAGCCTCTTCTGTTGCTGTTTTGCTATCATTATTTTGATTACCTAACATTATGTATCTTTTTTACCACCTATAGTACTATAATTATCGTTACCCACTTGGTTGAAATGATTATAAAACTCATAGCTAATCTAGCTCTACACCCTCGGCCTTATATGAGTCTGCAGTTTCAATTACTGTGAGCTGTATTACATTCTCACCTGTCTATGTATGCCTACCAAACCTCAAATGCTTCGTGTGATGTATGAACTTATAAAATTGATAGAACAGATATTGCTTTACTTTCTGAAGAGGAGAAGTTCTGAAACTCAAATGACCCTCACAAATTGAGCCCTTAGTAAATGCTCCACCCTTTCCATATCCTGCTGATGGAATGAAACAATCCAGGAATCACCCATGTCCCTCAAGGTAGGAGAGAAAGTAAAGACAACGAAGCAAACAGGTATCTACAGCAGGGCTAGGTTTACTAAGGTCCCCGTAGAGTCATCTGCCTGATAATCACTTATACCCTACCGTAATGGTCAAATATTTACTGTGTTGAACCTGCCCAAACACCCCACTACATAATTAAAATTCTGAACACTCAGAAACCACCCCTAAATTAGGATAACCAAGAGTTACCCATTAACACCCTCCAGCCAACCATTCAAAACCCCTACCCTGCTTCCGACTGACAGCCAACCTGGAAAGTACCCCCCCCCCAGTTTGTTTCAACAAATACTGACTGTACGCTTTGTCATTTAGTAACTCCATCATTATTAGCTAGCCTTTACTCTTTCCATTGTCACAATTGTGCTGCAGTCATCCCTAAGATAGATTGAGCCAGCTAGCCAACAATACCTACCAACACAATCTGCCAGCTAAGTGAGTTCTGGCTTCATAACACATTGAGAGGTATGCCTGATATTTGTAGGAATTTGTACCATTATTGCTCTAATCAAAACCCCCCAACCCACAGCCAAGCTGAAGTCAGCTTCTTTACAGCTTCAGCTACCACCAGGCTCAACCGCGCATCCGCCGAGAGCGACTATTCCCCCGAGCCCGCCCAACCTGCTCTCACCAGATACATAAAGCAGCCAGGCCGAAAAACCCGGAAAACAGCGAACTACCGAGACAAGTCACCAAAGCACAATGAAAACCCACGAAACCCAGAACTAAGGCCCAGGAAAGGGAAATATTGCAATTAGCATGCATTTTCTGAAGGGTATGAAGTCTGAAACTCAAGTGTCCATCATTAATCCTATGCCTAAAGGGACGTGATTGGTTTTGCTAATGTATCCCATTTTTTTTTTCTTTCGTTTTTTTCCATGGGTCCGACTCAATGGTATTTATTACGCATCAACAGAAGCGAAACAAACTTATGGCACTATGCACCCCTTGCCAACCTTACCACAAATAAACCATAAGACACAGCTGCGTAAACCTTAACACACACACACACACACACACACACACACACACACACCCCAATGTTGGCATCAACACCATCCGTAGACCCACAAAACAGATAATTACTGAAGTTGAAGCAGCTGCCAACCCACAAGCTCTGAAATCACCCCCTTCTTCTACACAGCTGTTAAATGGTTAACGCACAATCCTTTTACCTGTGTAACACACCATGTCACCTCACCCAGTGCCCTAGCCCACGAAAACCAGTCACTTCCCTTACCAATGTCAAGGCATAGTCATGGTTATTCCACCCCCACCAACGGTGTTACAGTCTGGGAAATCTTGCCACAAAACTTCACATCAGTACTGCGTGTTAAAAGTGACCCCCCCTTTAAGAAAATGCAGAAGCTTAATGCACTAATACTTAGATATTGCTCCTGAACCCTGCAAGCTGTTAGTCCTCAAGCCCTGAGTTAGCATGCTGGTACTGGGGAATACAAAGTCCGACACTCAAAAACTGCCATTTATTACTTTAATCCTCAAAAGGTCACTAGAAACCAAAAAATATATAAGGAACAGACCCAAACATGAAACAAGGGCAATGGGCCTAAACAGGAGCACACCACAGCGCTGCCATCACAAAGAAAGGAAATCATGAACAGATGATTAACAGGAATACTGCCCTTCTAAGTATATACCTTTCACAAGTTCACTTACTTATGGCTCATAGATTAACTGTTACTACGTCTACTTCCTTAGTAAAGTCTGACAATCTGTAAACAACAGATTGTAAAACAGAGCCAGCCTATATAAAGATATTATGATGACAGAGCAATATGCTTGTTTTCAGTAAAGACAGGAGAAGCAGTAAAATGCAACATGATTTTCTTGGCGAAGTAACCAACCATAGTGTCTGTAACGCAGTGCACACTGCTTAGATTGTTCATCCCAGTTCCCTTCAATCAAACACAAAAGGCAAACCAACCAACTTATCTGCACAACACTCAAGTAAAACCACAAATAAACACCACCACTAGCGAGGCAAAAACCCCACCGGCCAACAAACCACAAACAAGAGATGGATTTTTTATTATTTTTTTAAACCTGCTTTGTGACAAAGCTCTGACCCATGGAGCCCTCCCCAACGTGCGAAAGCCCACGAAAACCAAATGCCATCAAGAAAGCCAAAAGAAACACAGGCTCATAATACAACACCATGGATTTGACTCATCAACTGGTAATGAGAAACAGAAAAGTAACCCACCTCCCTCCATCTCTGCTGCAATGTCTGCCACACTCCATGTCTGAACTCTTTATCTGCAGGCATTTTTTTTTTTTTTTTTTTTTTTAAAATCAAAGAACAAAGTCACTCATCCATGCATGCAAAGTAGCAGACAACCTAGGACTCCCTCAAGCTTGAGAAAAGCCAGCCAAAACTTAGACTAATTAAAATACCTCACAGAGAAGAGAACACAGGCATATGGAACTCCTCACCCAAACAATCCAAAACCATGCACCACGATACTTGGATAAACCCCTTTCCCAATTGCAGGAAAGTAATTGTTGATTAAACAAAAAGTTACCAGTAAGCCTTCCCCCACAGCACTGCATTCAGCAACCAATCCCTCTCTGAACAAATCAGGGGAACTGCTGACATGGGCAAGCAACAAAATAATCCCATGAAGGTGAAATACATCTTTGTAAATGTCTGTCTGAAAAAGTACGAGAATACCGGACGATGTCTGTGAAAAAACAAAACCCAGAGCAAGTCCCTTTTTTTTTTCTTTTTCTGTCTGCGGTTAGAGAGAGGAGAAGCCTGCTATAACCATATGAAACCAGCCCTGAAGGAATCCTCCCTTACTACAGAGGAGGGACACTAGCAGTGCCCAATTGCTTGTTCCCTCCCCAACCATGCTCATAATAACCCCACCACCACCTCCTAATCCTCATAATAGCGCACTCACCCACAGGTCTACCTGATCACCAGCCCACCTCTGTTTGCCACAGACGTGATCCTATACTTAGCAAGTTCATGCCAAAATGTGATTAGTTACCCAGCTACACTCATCTAAATCCCTTAAGCACCTCCCACCCTTATCTCATTTCCTTCCAATCAACTTTTCCACCGTTTAACCCTTTCACCTCCCCAACCCATTGAACTCCTATTAATATCCACCTAACACCCCTTGAAGATGTCCCAGGACAGCTTGGCTTGTTGCCAAGCCTCATTTATTGTGAAACAGAACATAACATCCTCACAGATAGATTTGTTGAACTTACTTGCAATACTCAGTTTTAAAAGAGAACAAAAAGTCACATTAAATAAATCCCTAACCACTTTTCCTTGTCTTTTAAGAGAAACAAGAACATGGAATTCCTTCTGGTTCAGTCTTTGCAAAATGCAGTCTGACATTTCATGCCCGTATTAGTATTTCAACAGAAACTTAAGCTGTAGAAAGAGCAGAGCATGTTCTTTCTGGTCACTGAAGTGGGAAAGATCAACAATATCATATTCCATAATTATAACAATTATAATACTGGTGCTGTTGTATTTGCCCTGATGTGTCCCTCCAGCCTTGTTTGTGCATGCAATACAAAAGAAGTTTTAGACCTATGCTGCAGGAACACATTAGGGACTTCAGGAATAGGAAAATGTGACAGTATGAGATTCCAATTAATGCTTACTGAAAGCTACAGTTTAAGACAATGTGTATGAAGACCATAGGAAATATCATGATGTATTGCAAGAGGAGGAAGGATACATTACAAAATGTAACACTCTAGCCTTTCTTTATTTGGAAACTTCTAATTACTTAATAATGTTCTTTTTCTCAAAGTGCTAAATGTTATTGTTGCTTGGTTTCTGTTCTACCGTTGGCTTCTTTGTAATTTTATAATCTATTGGGTTTTTCTTCATTTATCTTTTGTAATCAGTAGAATAATGCTCTACCATTCCTCAAGTTATTATTAAAATTAGACCTGCTGCCATAGCCATCCTGTTCTGGCATGTAAAGTAGTACCACTGCTACAGGAGGGTTAAGGTTTTATGCAGTGATGACTCTTGCTTGGCTGGGCCTTCCTTCTGGTTTTTGTTAAATGGTTTGTCTGAGTAACCTTTTTATCCTATGGTTTAGATGTAAGTTGGGGTATTTCGCAGTCATCCTAATGTCTTCAGATATCAGGCTTGAATTTACGCTCTGTTTCTGAAATACAGCCAGATAATATAGTCACTGGATGGCACAGTGGTGCAGCAGTAGTGTTGCCTCACAGCAAGAGGTTCTCCAGTTTGATTCTCGGCTGGGGTGCCTTTTGTGCGGAGTCTGCATGTCCTCCCTGTGTTCGTGTGGGTTTCTTCCGGGTACTCTGGTTTCCTCTCACTTACAAAGACATGTGTCTAGAGTGTTTCTCCCCAGGCCTCCACTGAAAATTGGCTTTGTTCCAAGTCAGACTTTTCCATTAAACAAATGTTAAATAAATAAATTAAATAAATAAATAATCCAACTTATGCTGTACTGATGAGATGAAAAAACACCAAACCATGTCTTTCCTACAGCTAGTGGGGTTTGGCTTTATTAGCATGAATGTACTCATAAAGACTTCAAAAGGAAAAGGTTATGAACATCCAGAAGCCACAGGGATACAGAGAGAGTGCATGCACACTGTACACAGAAGGTTCCCGACATGGCAACCAAACTGGGGAATCAAACACTGTAAGGAAGCAATGCTATCTACTACACCAGTGATCAGTTTACACATTCTAGTTTCATGTCTGATGAATAACTTGTACCGAGACTGTCCTCATTCACACAGCTGCCTTGTTCAATGGTATAAAACAGGTAAGTAAACAAAAGTCACAGGAACCATGAGCAGCTAGTAAGCAAATAAAGTTTGCATTACTGGCTGTGTTTTGCTTCTTGTCTAGTGGTATAGTGTACCCTTCAACTTTTGCTATGCATGTGGTTTTATTTGGTTTACAGCACTGCACATAAAAAGGCATGACGGTAAAAAGGTGTATGTACTGAGGAGTCATATCAGATATTTGAAACTGAATTCTACTATTTTTAAAAAAAGAAACAAAAAGAAAATGTTTCTGAACATTAAATCTATGCTTAACTGTTATAAACACTGCTGTTAATAACCATGTGTGGTTTTCTGCTGCGAGCACTGTGGAGTAGCAGTATGACTCTTGCAAATGTACAGTCAGTGATGATGAGTAGTCACCCTGACAGAAATGTGATATGTATCTGTGTAGTACTGCATGTGACCAGGCAAGGTCTGCAATGTGTTGTATACGATGTAGTGCCCTAGACAGTGTGCGTTACAAGAAGCAACCATGCACAAAATGACCATTCGCAAGAAGTGACCACATTATCTGAACGCTGATGAGAACATATGCATCCCTGGTCTGCCACCCATGAATGTAGTTTCTGACTATGTTTTATTTGCCTCCATGTCTTGTCTTTCTAGTTGTTATTTAGCTATCTAATCTCTGTAGCACAATGTATATTTTCATTAGGATGTATTGCTTATTCACAATAACACCTTTCTTGTTTTTCCTGTCATTATTTGCTCCCATCCCATCCACTTTTTGTGGCCTGGTTGCAGTTGGGAAAGCACATTTAGAAACTTTGGTGACTTGTTCCTTCTACTTTATTGAGCACAAGAGTGCATATACCCTTTACTAGTCCTGCACAGGTTTTACACTACGGTTATACAAGCTTTCAGAAAATGTAATTTTCATGAGGAGGCTTGGCTTGCATCTGGCAAAGGGCAACAGAGTACATAATTTCTGCCACATTGGCTGTAACACATTTAATGAACTAGTGCAGGCAAAAGGAAGGGAAAAAAGAGTTGTGTACATCAGATGTTTAGACCTATAACAGACTATAAGAGAATATGTGTGTGTGTGTGTGTGTGTGTGTACATGCCTGCGCAACTGTTTGGAAATTATATATATATATATATATATATATATATATATATATATATATATATATATATATATATATATATACACAGCAAAGCTCATGGCTGACCAAAAAGTAAGGTCCATCCTGAGTAATAATCTATAAACAGTCCCCATTTACAGAAAAACATAAAAAAACAGCCAACATCAGCTCAAGTTCTCTAATATTATACCTATTGGGAAAACAAATCACAGTAAACCAGGATTCATCGGAAGATCATTTAAAAAGCAGAAAAATCACAATGCATTATTGCGTTTTAACATGACATCCATGTGAAGTAAATGTTTTAGTTAAAAAATAGTTTTAAATTAAATGTGTGTGCTACTGAAACAGCAAAGGATGTTAAGGGAATAAGATGCCTCTAAATATACAATGTGTATGTATGAATAAGACAGGCTGATCACCTGACATAAATCACTGAAAGTAATTTGCCCACAGCATGGGCAATTAGTGTGGTATACAGAAACATGTTCTTACAAACAAGGAAGAAAGAAAAAATAAAACAAATAAACAGCTACCCATCTTAGCTCAGATCAGGGTATGCATATATCATATCTTCAGCATTAAGCCAGCTGACACCTTTTGAGAGGAACAGTACTGAACTCATAGCCTGTCTATGATGGAAAATGTTGATCATTACTGCCTTACTTACTGTCAACTGTATGGAATACAGTATTAACTCTTATACTTGTATGAATAAAATGATGTGTTGCACTATAGAACTCCTCAACAATTTTTCATGCATAATTAATCTTCTGAGAAAGCAACTATTGTTGGCCAGCCTAAAATCATCACAAAGTTAATAATAATCCTTTTATGTTAACCAGGTAGACCCATTGAACTCTGTCTCTTTACAGGGGCAACTTGGGAGTAATGTCAGGTTAAGTGATTTGTTGAGGATCACTCAGTAGTCAAACATGGTTTGAGGGGACTCAAACCCTGTACTACAGAAACTACAGCTCATTACCTTAACTTCTGCACCAACTGCCACTTTCAGTAATTTTAGACTTTCGGTATGAACTTTCCTTAAAACATTCATATTTTACCACTTCTAATCCTCATAGGTGTTCACTTTTACTTTGACAAGGACACAGCTGTACATCAAACTATTTGCTCATACTATAGATATGCTTCTGTTAGTGCTTTTTGTTAGAATCATTTAGAGTCTCCTGTTACCACAAACCTGGTTTACAGACATCCATATACCTACATTATTTTGTTGCTTGTTAACTAAACTGTTTTAAGCCATAACCTTGGAAGAGGGCATCTCAGTTCACAGCTGTTAGTTACATTACAATACAAATTACGTATGAAGATATCATAGGTGTTGTGATGAAAGGAGATATTGCCAGCATGGCTAGCTGGAATATTGTAAATAATTATATGCCATTGGTGAATATCAAAATGATTTATACAAGATGCTTGTGTTACAAATGTATTAAAACTGTATGTCATGTGTATATCAAAGTCGTGTCTGCTGGAAAGGTATTTGCAAAGTGCTGTTTGAAATGTATCCACAGTATGCTCTTCTGGAAGAGAACAGGAATATATAAGCACTATTGTAACTGTTTAATTGTAGATTTTAACACTGGAAACTGGAATACAGGAGATTAACTTTCAGTCCAGCAAACCTTAAAAAAAATAAATAAATTGAATTACTTTAAAGCTTGGCCATAAAAGATGGTATCTTTCAGTTTTCGATGCAGCAAGAAACTCAATGTCTGTACTAGGAAACTTTCTGTATTGTCTTTAAGATGAACTAATTACTAGTCTTGAAAGCATGAAGGAATGCAACTGTTTTATGGCTTCTAGCATCTGCCAGAGATCTGAGGAGAAGCCCTTGTCTATATATTTTTACAGGTAGATGCTAAATACTGCCAGCTTCAGCAATGGGGGTTTTGGTCTGGGAACTGTAAGTCGGATGACAAGAAGTGATGTCATTCTGCAAACTATCCCAGCAGTAATATTTGAGATATTATTTTGAGAACTTTCTTAGTGAGACAGAGTATTCTGCATTCTGTCTTGGGCCTGACAACAACTAGAAGATCCATTCACCACATCTGCCTTGCTCTATTAGTAAGTTCTGCCTTGCTCTATTAGTAAGTTCTCAAGTTCTAGTGATTATTAGTGATAATTATGATGGGGTATGTAGAAGTGAAAGACTTAAAAATTCTGTTAATGTGAATTATAAGTATAACAACAGTATGGTCAACAACAGAGTAATAATATGAACTACCATGATGGTCACCAGCAGGATTTTTACAGATTCAATGCTCAAGGAGCCAGACCCAAACAACAACAAAAGGGGTCAAGACCAGGTGAATTGAATTATGAGCATCTGGTCGGCCTCAGTCTCAATATTCTTGACTCATTATCACTTCTTCCTCAAGTTATAGTATAATTATCTTAGAGTCAGTCAGGAATATAGTGAAGCTTAGCTTAGACATTTTTCTGTCTTTATTTGAGACTGTCCTGCAATGTTATTTTAAGTATTTCCTGTGGTTATGAACTCTGATGTCACTGTGAATATATATTTAGAACTGCCTTGTTCTTTTATTATTAAATATATTTAAACCTTTCATTGTGGCTGATTTGTGCAGAGATATTTAAATTTTGGGAGTACTTGCATATTTATTTGCTGACAGTGTGTGGTCCACTCCTAATAGCCTTGCTCTTGGTCAAACTACCATTTGTGCTAACATTAATATTACACTGTAAGATTGGACACCCTTTGTTCAGAGCCTTAAAGCAGCTCATAAGGAGTTGACTGGTGGCAGTGGTAACTACCTTATAGTTGGAGCAGAAGGGGGCATAGCTAGGTAACTACCTTATAGTTGGAGCAGAAGGGGGCATAGCTAGTAAACCTGTCCCAGGTGTGTGTGTGTGTGTGTGTGTGTGTGTGTGTGTGTGTGTGTGTGTGTGTGTGTGTGTGTGTGTGTGTGTGTGTAAATCAAATCTCAAATAGTTTGTGTGTCAGCTACTTGGGCAGGGATATGAAGCACTGGTTGGACAGAGGGGGGTGCTGGAAGTCTTGGCTTGGTCACTCAGCCAAGATCTCATCTCTATAGCTGTGCCAGTGGGGAGTTTCTGGAAATACTGCATGTGTACTTGTCATCCGGGCAGTGAACATCCTCTGCTGTTGCTAGTGGTGAGGATTGAGGCTCTTCGATTACTGGTTGGTAGTGGAAGGTCATCACAGGTGTAAACTGCATCACCATACCTCTTAACCCTCCAGAATTTTATTGAATATCAAGATTTCTACCGTATATTTTTTGTCTGTTCCTCATAAAATATGTGGTTTTCTGAAAAATCATTGAGGATTGATGTCACTAAATAATGACAAACATTTGAGTTTCAGGCTTCATATCCTTCAGAAAGTACATGCTAATGCAAAACCTGTGGCTCTGCTAGTGTTCTAATTTTATAAGAGCAGTATTTAAAATATGTCCATGAATTTGAGCCTTTGTCCTCCCATTATTTTGACTTTGTCCACATTTCTTGCACTTGGAGGTTGAAAGGTATGTGCATCACAGCAAATAATTATAACATATAGGCTATATATGAAGATAATACTGAAGCAAGTTGTATCGTATTTAGAAACAGAATACATCTATTCAGAATGTCGAGGATAATGCAAGCAGATTTGTGCATGCATGGACACAGGTGTGTGTGTGTGTGTGTGTGTGTGTGTGTGTGTGTGTGTGCGCGCATGTATCCCCATATTTTCCACACTAAGAGCTATGGAGTTATTAACATCAAAAATGTAGGATATGTCAGGAATTTTATTAAATAACAAAATAATAATCAATGCCAGAGTGATGATAAAGTTATGGTGGGATTTAGTCCTCACTAGCTAGACTTGATCAGCAAGTCGAAGTCTAGGGTACCAAATGTTCAAGCCAGGAGGACTAAATCCCATGAAGAATCATTAATCTATTATCATAAATTAGTCATATTACTCCATGACTAAAATGTCTGTAGCATTTGTTCTTTTTAGTGAAGGTGGTGGTTTCGTTACGTATTTCTAGTTTTCCATTTCCTTTACCTCCTCTGCTTCAACTTATCTGTAGTGTTAAAAGTATTAGTTTGTAAAATTCCTTTTTTTATTTTATTTATTTATTTTATTTTATTTAACATTTGTTGACCGGGAATGTCCGACTAGGTTCCACAGAGCCTGTTTTCAGCGGAGGCCTGGGGAGAAATGCTCCAGATGCATGCCTTTGGAATGTGGGGGAAAACCGGAGTACCCGGAGGAAACCCACGCGAACACAGGGAGAACATGCAAACTCCACACAGAAGGCACCCCAGCTGAGAATCGAACCGGAGAACCTCTTGCTGTGAGGCAACAATGTTAACCGCTGCACCACTGTGCCGCCCAGAAAAAGTTAAAAAAGTTGTTTTTAGTTTATTTATTGTTCACACTTTATACTTGTACACTTACTTTCAGAAGTACTTGTCCTTATTTATATTCCATTTTCTTTGGTTGTTTCACATAGATGATTGTAAGCCTTTGCAGTTTGTGCTGCAACAATGTCAGTGGGAATTATAATACTTGTTTCACTGGGATTTATCAAAGGATAACATCCCTCAGTGTAATACACTATCATCTAATGACAAGTTACAGTTCAGCTTACTTAACACAAGCAGTAGTATAAAACTGTACAATCCTTACATAATACATTGCAAAAAAAATTCATAGCTCCCAGCACCAATGGTCACCTCAAAAATCACTCTTCATTATCACAAACTAAACTATGGGTATTAAACATCTTAAGAAAATGTGATTCTAAAATAATAAATTGTCACTGTTTAATCATATACGTCTCAATCTCTTAGCACTTGAAATTAGGGCAAAGCCTATAATAATTGGAAGACAAAGACCCACAAACATGACCAGATTTAAAATATTTGCTCTTATAAACTTAGAAAGTTGCTAAAATAACAAGATTTAAGTTAGCATGCATTTTCTGAAGAATATGAAGCCTGAAACTCAAGTGTATGTCATTATTTAGTGACAGCAATGTGCCAGAAAACCCCAATTTTATAAGGAACAGCTCAAAAATGTGAGTAAAAAATCTGGTGAAAATCTGGCAGTGGAGAGGTTATGTTCAATCAGAGTTCTACAGGGAAAAGTCTGGTGAAAAATAAGAGCACCGACACATGGCACAAATTCAATTTGCTAACGGGGAAAAATAACTGCGCCACCTTTTTATTTAACATGTTAACAGAGTGTTAGACAATAAATGCCTTCATTAAGACAGAATGCCTCATTAAAACAGTAGAACAGCCTACACATTTCTTAAATATGTATGATTTTTATGCTTTGCATATTATTGGCTTTGAGACTGAAACAAATACCTACTACTTAATACTAACACAAAACTATAAAACAGTACTTAATTTAAAGAGATAAGAAAAAAATCAGAACACAAATTGTGTGTGTGTGTGTGCTTCTGTGACTATGCATTTGCATGTGTCTGTGCATGCATCTGTTGTAAGTGCATGCAACTGTGTGTCTTGTTTGTTTGTGTGCATGCATCTGTTGTAAGTGCATGCGAGTGTGTGTGTATGTGTGTGTGTGTGTGTGTTGTGAAAGTGTGCATGGGTGAATGTACGAGTGTGTGTGTGTGCGTAAGTTACTATGCATTTGCACATGTCCGTGTGCCTCTATGTATGTGTGTGCATCTGCATATATATATTTGTTTGTGTGTGGGTGTATATGTCCCTGTTATAACAGTACGCATAGGTGAATATAAGCACATGTGTGTATATGCCATGTGTGTGCAAACCTGCATGAAACATGCAATGGGGGAAACAGCAGTACACATGTAACTAAAATTTCATAATTCTGTTTCCACTGAAATATAATCTGTATTACAACATTGTGCTGGAGTAATTATTTTGCATTAAAATATTACACAATGTTCACTGTATTTTTAAAGTGCATTTAAATAATACAAAACATATCAAAACCATATTAATATTTAGCTTATTGTCTAAGTGCAGCAATGCCCTTCAGGGTGGACATTAAGAAACACAGGTGGGGAGACCCTCTACTTGTGGCACTGGGCCTCAAAAACCGTTGGACAGTCCACTATTTCTCTGCACTCCACCCTGTTATACATTATTGCTTGCTTAAATTAGTATTGAATTTTGGTACACTCTCAATGAAAAGTTACACTCTTACTTTTACTGAAACATAAAATCAATTTCCCATTATGCAGATATACATATATACTTTTTTTGGTCCCACAGCTGGCCATTGGCTAGTCCAAGGGCATCCCATGATCCTTTGGGTATAACTGGTTCTCCTTACTTCCCCTATACTAACTTCATCTCACATTTGGGAATGTTGAAAAGTCTGAGGCACCTAGGACAGCATCATGTTGCTGTAGAGGAAAGTTTTCAGGTTTGTGCTCTTAATCCTGCCTTTACATATGCTCATGATGTTCAAAGAGGTAATGTGTAATGGGCATGTACTTTATCATGCATGCCACTGCATACATCTCAGCCAAAGTCTTGTCCCTTCCTTCTAGACAGCACTCCCCTTGTGTCCAAGGCCTCCACAATGGATCAACCATGGAGGTATACTAAAGCATACAGCACCCCCTAGTGGATAGGCATGTCTGTCCTCTTTATTCACATAATCTGGTACCCAAGCTGCTAATCAAACTCAGGTTGACTGTGCTGTAATCAGAGCTGTAGCCATCTGGGCCACTAGTGTATTTATAATTGTGCAAATACTGAAGTGTATACAACTATAAACACTCACTGCTTACGTGATTCAAAGGAAAAAAATTATTTGTGTAATCGATGCAGTACTTAACATGGGGTTGGATGAGACTTCTGTAGGAATCTACTTCATCTTAGCCAAAGGGTTTTATCCCTTCAGCTTTGGTTTTGGGGTTAAATTTAACCAGCTGGGAGGAAATCCCAACATAACTCTCACCTAACCAAAGTAAGTAGCTATAATGGAATTCTTTACCACCTACCTACTAGGAGCTACATGTGATACAGCTCTAGCTTGAGACATTGGCTCCATTCTGTGACATACTACAGCCAAAAGGCTCCAGGAAAGACAGTTTACTTATCCAGTCAACAAATAAATTAAATTATATTAGGTTGTTTGTTTTTAGTACTAAAGAGTAATTTGCTTCATAATTATTAAATGTAATCTAATAAGACAATGTTTGCATACTAGAATATAAAGAAGTACACTGTTTGTGTGATAAGAATGGATCGTGTCGAACAGCATGCCTAGACTAGGCTGAGAATACCTTAACTGCACTATGCCTTATTCAGAACATGTAAACGTGTGCAGTCAGCCAGCTGTTTCATTTGTTTTTCTTTCTTTAACAGGAGCGTGTCCTTCATAATGCTGTGCATAATTCATTACAGGCAGAACAGTTTAAAAAAATTTGGTCATGTTTTAAATATTCCTGAAAAGTCTGAACTATAAAATGAAAAGACAATGGAAATGCCAGGGAGTCCTGACAAATAAACTGTTCTCACTTGTTTCTTTAACAAAAGACACTTGTATCATGGTTAAAACTGACTCCATGACAGGTGTGTATTGATCAGCTACTGATGAATGTTTGGGGGCATAAAGAGATACAGAACAACATTCAATGTCATGGGTAGTAACCACCCGAAAAACATACACTGTAAACACCCAGTTCACCAAAGAAAATCATGTGACAAGAAGTTTAAAAAAACTGCACATAGACTGATATTTCCTTTAAATTTCAACACAGCTGCAAAACAATAGCACAAAGCAGGCATATGACAGTCACACTGCAACGTTCTACCATTCTTTACAGAAGTGGTATTAAGTTAAACTAAAAAAATGTAGAAACAATAACTTGGTTATTTACTGCACATACAAAAACACACACACATACACAGTGTAGCAGTTTGCCAAAATATGATTTTGACAATTTTTATTTGCTTTTTATATATGCAGATCTCAGCTTATAATCATTAGGAACATTTTTAAAATTTGTATTAAAAAAGACACCCACAGCAGTATCCAGTAATATCAAAGTAACAGGCATGTCTGACTGTCTCATAAAGCTATAATCACATTTGTACGCATTCCACATAGTCAATATACATCATATAATAATAAACAAAAAATAAGGTTTACCTTTATGAGTGGGATTTCGTATTTATTACTAGGCAATCTTCCCTTGTCCAGTGCAGTTCTCTTTATCCAGTCTTATTCATATGAGAAGCTGAAAACAGTCTTAGGAATCAACACTAATGGTGCAATCAGACACCTACAGCACCTATCAAGTTGCTTACATTCTCACTTCCTGTTTGAATGTATGGACCCCACCCAGTAGCAAATACTCAAAGAGAGACGCCCACATCCCACCCAGCAAAGCACAACATTAATCACAGACAGGCTGTGGCTGCAACAATGAAGAGAAAAGCTGAAAACATTGTTCTAAGGGTCATTCGACTTTTAATGGTGTAATAAAATATTATTGACACTAACTTTCTAAAAGTAGCACAGTCTGACTGTTTTGGTAGCCTCTAGCTTACCACTTTCTGCACTTCTGATCTCTGTCAAAGATGAAAGGTGTAATCAGCAACAGATCCTTGTACATGAATGTGGCAGACAAAGAAGCTAATAAGGAAACCACCATTGCCTTTCTTTCTGATTGTGGAAGAACTGCAGATTCTACTATGGGATTCTGTCAGCAGGGCTAGGATTTGAATGTTGAATAAATGTTTGTGACATAGTATACAAAAAACCAAGATCCCTAGAATTCCGTTGTAAAATTCTGATGGTTTTCTGCTTCTACTTTTCCTGGGAAACAAACACTGCTTGTTAGAATAGCTACCTGTTGCTGAAATCATTTCAAAGATACACAAATATTGCTAGCACAGAGTCTAGGAAAATGCAGCATTTTTTGTTTGGGTAGTGAGGAAGTTCATTGTTAGGAGACTCGGCTAAAGAGGGAGATAGAAGTAAGATACCTGCAGCATGACATGTGACATGACAGGGAGGGGCAGCGAACAGAACTACAAAGTTGTAGCAACTGCCTGGGGTAGGAAGTTTGATGTTGCTCCTCTTGACCATTAATGCAGTTTGTGAATTAAAGGATGAATTTTAGGAAAATTGGAAAGATTTCAGATGCATAACTAACAGAGTTACATTTACAGGAGGGGGCACTGCCTTCTTGTGGTGTAGGTAAGGACAGAATGCTTTGCATCCCTGACTTCAAATTAATTAATAACTAGTGCAGAGTTTTGGTTCCACTCAAGAAAGTGAATGCAACATGCACCTGTACTGCTACGGTGATCTATATGTATTTGGGAGGAATAACAGAATGGTATGTCACATCCAATGTACAGGAAAGTCTCCAGGAATAGATGGTATTCTGATTGGGAGTTTGGACATCAGGAGGGAAGAAAGTGATAAAGATCTGGAAGGTTTTGTTTTAACAGTATTTTAAAAGGAGGAGAGGCACCATCATATTGGAAAAAAGCTGTGGTGGCTGAAATACCGAAAGACAGTAAAGACCCACCTGATCCAGCTTTATGTGTATATACATATATATATATATATATATATATATATATATATATATATATATATGTGTGTGTGTGTGTGTGTGTGTGTGTGTGTGTGTGCATATCCTTTCAGTTTTAAACCATGATTATAAAGTGTTTATATCTATAATTGCTAAAAGAATGGCAAAGGTAATGCCAAAACTGATAGATATGAACCAGTGTGGTTTTGTGCATGGAAAGAAAACATTTGACAACATTAATAGAACAGTGATAATCCAGAGGGAAACAGAATGTAGAAAAATACTGTTATTATCTGTGGGTCTTGATGCAGATAAAGCATTCAACAGAGTAAGCTGGGATTTTATGAGGAGGGCAATCGGAGCATTTGCATGTCCTGATACAATAATATGGTTAATTAGAAGGCTATATGATGGCTCAGAGACAAAAATCAAAGTGGGAGGGTTCCTCTCTGATAAGTTGTGCCTGAACAGAGTTACTAGGCAGGGTGTCCTCTTTCCCCTTGTTATTTGCATTATTTATTTATTTATTATTTATTTATTTTACATTTGTTAACCGGGAAAGTCAGTCTGGACACAGGTCCTTTTTCAGCAGAGGCCTGGGGAGAAAAGCTCCAGCAATATGAAAATAGACACTTTGTAAAAGTTAAAAATATAAGGAAATTCTAGTAATATTCACAATCAACAATAGTATTCTAATAATATTTACAATCAACAGTACTACAGTGTTAACAATACATTCTTAGAGGTTACAACAGCATAATATGTGTTATATGAGTATATACCTTTAAATAGTGGGGAAAAGAAGGTTACTATAGAAATGGGTGTGAAGACTGGAGTAACGAATAGCACCCAATGAGCAAGATGTGTTTAAATATATTGAGGTTCGAGTTAGCCAGGAGAGTTGCAAGAACAGAGCCAGATGTCTGCTAAGTGAGTAGTTAGGAGCTTTTTAACTTGTACTGTGGAGCTGTTAGTGGTAATAGGGGTTGGCAATTTATTTCTATAGTTCAGGAATGATGTCTGAGAAGAGAGATTCCCCAGCTGAGTTGTTAGCTTTGGTGTGGTTTCTAAAAGGAGTTTGTTACTGAAATGAAGGGCTCTTGAAGTGGTGTACAGTTGTATAAGATTTTGCAGAGCAGGGATTTTATCCGGTTGATGAATGACTTTGCAGGCAAAGGTAAGTTGTTTATAGTGTAACAGTTGAGAAAGTTCTAACTATTTTAGTTTAAGAGCTGTACAGTGATGTGACCTGTGTGTGGCATTAGTAGCAAATTTGGCAATGTTATTGTAACAGGATTCTAGCTTGGTTAGATCAGTTTTATGAAGGTTGGTTAGTACTGGGGAGGCATATATGAGAGTTGGCAGGAGGTGTGTATGGGCGATGGTGGCTTTTGTGGTTTTAGTTAAAAATTTTTGTTTCTGTAAAGCAGACCTAGTTTCTTGTGGACTTTAATAGTTTGAGCAATATGAATACCAAATTTCAGATTATTGTCAATTTCACCACCTAACATAGTATGTGTTGCAGGAGTGATAATAGTTTTGTTTTTGGTCTCTATGTTGAAAGTTAGGTGAGAAAAGGGAGATCTTGTGGGGTAGAAGAGAAGGTGCTACGTTTACTGGGGTTTAGAATGAGTAGGGAATTGGTGAGCCCATGTTTCTACAGATAGAAAGGAATCTTGGGTTATGTTGTGGAGGTCCTCTAGGGAGGGAGCTATGCATATTAAAGTAGAATCATCTGTATATTGTATCACAGAGTCATGCAAAGTGGAGGTGTGGAGTTGACTGGTGAATAGGGAGGGGAGAAGAGTGGAGAGGCAGTCTTGCCACTGTACAGCCTGTTGCATTGATAGGTAGCTTTGAAACCAGGTGATACAGGAGTTACTAAGGTTTAGGGAGGAAAGCACTTTGATGAGTTTATTGTGATTTACCATACGAAAGGCTTTGGACAAGTCTAAAAATATGGCTGATACAAACTGTCCTTGATTTCTGTAGTGGTTCACTATGTTTGTAAAGGACATTAGAGCTGTGGTGGTACTGTGATAGGGGCAAAAAACATGTTGTGTATTTCATAGTAGCTTGTGTCTGTGAAGGTAGTCCATGTGCTGGGTATGCATGACCCTCTAGGATTTGGCAATTGGATGATAATTAGTAAGTTCAGTGGAATTACCTCCCTTGTGTAGAGGTATAATGTTGAAAGTTTTCCAAATGACAGGTACTGTGCCCTCAGATATTAATCTGTTAATGAGTATCACTACTAGATATGCTGTTCCTTCTGCTGCAATTTGCAGAAAGTCGGCTGGGGGGTTATCTGCAGCAAGGGTGGTTGGTTTTAGTTTTTGTAGTTGTTTTTTACGGTATCTACAGACACTGGCTAATAAACTGGTTGGTGCTATTTTGGGAGGAGATGCTCTGATGGGGTGCTACAGGGGCAGAGTTGTTGGAGATATTTTGAGAGTTAACAAGGTTTAGGATAGTTTCTGTAAAGTATTTATTAAATTGGGCTGCTGTATTATCAGAGCTGTTGTTTGTGGTTGAAGTGGGAGTAGTTGCTTTGCCTGGTAGAAGTATATTATTAACTGCAGCCCAAAACTTTTGTGGGTTATTCTGGTGTTTTTTCTGAATATTATCATAGTAGTTGATTTTGTCCTGTTTTACAACTTTCTTTGCTTTGTTTTGCAATTCTAAGAAAGTTTGTTTTGTATTTACAAAGACATGCATCTGGAGCCTTTCTCCCCGGGCCTCCGCTGAAAATTAGCTTTGTTCCAAGTCGGACTTTCGCGGTTAACAAATGTTAAATAAAAAAATAAATAAATTTTGGGTTTTGTTTTTTGGATATTGTTCCCAGGTCTTGTCTCTAGCTTTGAGTAAGGATCTACATTCCTTACTTAGCCAGGGTACATAGTTAACTTTCATTCTAATGGTTCTGGGTGGAGCGTGGTAGTTTAAAATGTCTAAAAAAGTAGTATTAAAGGAGTTCACAGCATCTTTTGAGGGGCAGCTCCCAAACATGCAACAAAGTCTAGAACAGTTAAGATTTCTTGCCTGGAAGTTTTTGCTTAGATACATTATACCCTAACAGACTCAAAATATTTTTTCCCCAGGTAAATGGCAACTGCTGGAGGTGTGATGGGAGGAAAATAGGTAACTAGTTACATATGTTTTGGGAGTGTAATGAGTTGGCAGACTTTAAAATTTCCCTTCAGAGTACTGTCTTGTGTACTGGGCGAGCAAATAAGTGTAACTAAGGAAATTATTTTTTGAGTGGGGATACAGGATCTAAATTGCCTAGACAATAATAATACCTTGTTAAGTTTAATTCTGGTGGCTGACAAAAAAGCAATTAGTAGAAACCAACTATACTTGAAGTAGTGAATATTGTAACACAGATAAGAAAACAGGTAGTGGGATCTTTGGAAAATGGCAGGAGTAAACTACACAGACAGAAATGGAAACTGTGGGACCAATACCTGCAGAAAAAATGTTTTGGAAGAGGAATGTGGTTTAAAAGAAGTAATGCAATTATTATAAGATATATAAAATATATGTGATGTATAATGTTTGTAAATGTGAACTTGTTAATATGTTTTGATTACTTTTATTTAAATTTGTCTGATTATGTCACAAGTGATAATTCAATGAAGGTGTTAAAAAGACAGAATGGTATATCACAGTTTTAAGTGACTCATGGTCAAACATTTACCCTTGCCAGGGTTGAGGTAGGCAAAACTATTACAAAAATTCTGCCATCTCCTTTAAAAAAAGAAGAAAATGAAAGAGTATTCACAAATGAAAACAAGATATGGAGAAGATCAGTGGTAAACAAGATAAACAGCAATGGTAATTTATGGGTAAGAGAAGAATAAAGCACAAAATGAGAACAGATAAAGCTGAAATGTTAAGTACCAGTTCCAACTACGTAGACTATAAGACTGTTAAATTAATGTCTTTGAAAGGATTGTTACTGATGCTGTATGAGCAGCAAAACCATGGCACACAAAAGTGCTGTGACTGGGATGTAAATATACTGGGGCGTGGCTGTTAGGAATGAAAGAGTAAATCCAT